>NC_025686.1:7951066-7963496 GCF_000633955.1 Camelina sativa
CTACAACTAGTGGTGCCATACCCACTAGCCACCTAACCACAATCACAATCATCAGCGGAAATAACAACACCAATTAAATATCCAATAATACTCCAATAATAACCAATAACCATAACATCAACAATAATCAAATACCAAACAACAAGAAACAAGGAACCAGCAACCTAGCAATGTTTCTAATGACTCAACTCTAGCAACCTAGAAATGCCAGACAACAACCAATCGAGTCCCTAGAACATCCTCCTCTTCATTGCCTTTGATTCCACGATCATACTTTGCCTTTACCTGCACACCACAAACAACAATTGAGATGCGTAAGTATTATCATAAATACTTAGTGAGGCAATCCTCCCATCTACTGGGTTATATACACAAGCATTTGAGAACCTCATATTCAATCAACAAGCAAACACATAACAATACATCAAACCAGGAAAAACGAGTCACGGATTTAAGCTAGTGTCGACCGATGCTACATCGGTGCCGATCGATGCTCCTTGACCTGGTGCCGATCGATGCCACGATATGGCGCCGATCGATGCCTCACGAGAAGGTGTCGACCGATGCCACAAGGTGTCGATCGATGCTCCTTCTGCAACCACGAACTGCACGACGCGAAAACATGGAATCCGAAACTACTCACTCCGATTTCGTCCCGCAACTCGCCCAAATGATACGCAAATCTGTGGGAAACTCAAGAACAACACACCCAAGCAAGCAAACAACAATAACAACAAACAAATCACTCAAATACAAGAGATCTCATGCTTAGATCAACCATGGTCAAGCACTCACCTCTTTCCCAGGAAGATTTAGACCAAAGGAGACGAAATCCTCACTCCTAGCAAGCTTCTGGCTCCTTCCCAGCCTTAGATCTCCCAAGAACAGCAAGGAATCTCACCAATCTCTCTCAAAAGCTCAAGAACACTCTCTCTTTTGTTTTTCTCTCAAAAACAGCGACTACAGACCAAAAACACGACCTTGAGTCGTTTCCCCTCTTTTACACTCGATTTAGGGATTCCCTAAACCAACCACGCAAACCGGACAATTAAAAACGAACCGACCAAACCGGCTACAGCTGGTGTCGATCGATGCCCCCACAAGGAAGTGTCGATCGACGCCCTCACCAAAATACCAAGAAAAGGTTTGCGGGTGTTACAATGTTCATCTTTTCATTACAATTTTCAACATATTTTTGTTTCTTTTTGCTTTCCTCTTACTTGATAACACTGGGGACAGTGTTGTTTAAGTCTTGAGAAGGTTGTCTACTAACTATGTTTTTGTTTTTGAGTTTCAGTTGTGACAGTCAAAACCATAAAGTTTGAGTCAAATTTTTCAAAATTTTTCTTTTTGTCTTTGGGAATTATGATCTTGACTAATGATTTCTCTTATTTGGCTAACACTCTAATGATTATTTGTTTATGCTTGATCTCAGAACTGAAGCTTAGAAAGACTATGAGCCTTATCAACAATCCTGAAAGCCCTTATTCAATGGATATCTGATTGATCTAACGTTGTCTCAACCTTTATCAGGATTTCAACCGGACTTAATCGCTTACTTTGGGGTTGGAAATCAGTGGACTAGACAGACTTCTTCTTCGGGCCATACAAGACAGTGCAATTTATCAAAGTATGTCTCCCCTCTCTCTTCCCTTCAGTGCTTTAGAAAAAAAAAAGAGAATAAAAGATGAGATGAATTTGATCAGTTTAGAGAGGTAGGTAAATTACTTGTGAACTCATTATTCTACTCTTGAGTCAAATGATCACACAAAGCTTGGAAGCGAAGGGTAGGTAAATTACCGATGACCCCGGTATTCGCTTACACCTTTGATTAAGAAAAGAGAGAAAAGAAAAAAAAATTGGAAGTGAGAAAAGGGAGAGGAAAAGAGATGTAAGAAGAATGTCTTGGCCTGAAGAGAATCCATATGCCACTAATGAATACACCAAGGTAAGAACTCACCTATACTTGCTTTAATTTATGTAATGAGATGACAATGGAGATTTCAGAGATTCCAGAGGATTGTGGGATTTGAGTAAGGAATGTTGATGCTTATCATGGTTAAGTATAAGTAGTAAGTTCTTGAGTCAGGTACATGAAGAGTGCGAATAAGAATCATCATGCAGTTGAGTGAGTTCCCTGTTTTCAAACCTCTTTCACATGTCTAACCTTAAGTTTTGCTTGAGGGCAAGCAAAGGCTAAGTCTGGGGGAATTGATATATCATGGTTTTTGTGGTTTTTAACCATGATATAAAGAGTCTTTTAGAGTATTTTGATTTGTTTCTAGGATGTTTTGAGTCTTTACAGGTTTTCTAGAATTTTGGCATGAAAGGAGCAAAATGGAGCAATTAGAGAGATTTTGGAGCAATTCATCAAGGAAGAGAAGTTGGTGTCGATCGACACTGCCTTAGCATCGATCGACACCCTTGTTTGTCTACAAGAGAAGCCAAATTTGGAAGTTTTACAAATCTGCCCTAAAGTTTTCCATATTTGCAAGATTAGCCTCTGACGTGTTTTAGGACATATAAATAGTGTTTTTAGATTTTTGAAACCCCTAAGTCTTTTTCTAGAGAGTTTTATTTTTCTGCAACCCTGTGAGATTTTGAGAGCTTTTGGGAGAGAGATCTGAACTGCTTTGAGAGAAGAATTCATAAACTCCTTCCTTACTCTTTTAATTTCAATTGCATGTTATTCAGAATTATGATTTGTTCTTCATTAAACATGTCTGAGTAGTTTGCTTGTTAGGTTTATGGTTTTTTATAGGGTTTTTATAATTATTAGATCTGTTTATTTAGGATTTTTTATCTATCTAGATCTTCATCTTAGGTTGTTCTTCATATTAATCCTTGATTGGCCATCTAGAATTAATAACCTAGGAAAATAAATTGATATGAGAATATAATTGATTTTCCTGATAAAACCTTTTGATGAGCAAACTTATTTCTTGCAAAGAGATTTGATTTAATAATTTTGTGAACAATCTAAACCTTATTTTATTGCTGATTTTTAACCTAGAATTTTACAAAGAGATTTGGATTTTCTGGTTTTAAATTTAGATATTATTTGCAGTGAGAACTGATTTAATTTCCAAAAGTGTTTAGAATTCCAGATCTGTTCTTAATTGCTTGAATCCTATTTATTTCTTGATTTAATATTTCATAATTTCCTGAGAAATTCCTAGGCCTAGCTTTTTGATTTTCTTAATTTACAACAGCTTTTATTTAATATTTTGCATTGTTTATTTTAATTCAATTTAATATGTTTAGCATAATTGAAAAACTCTATAATTTATTGTGTTATCTTGAGTCCTTGTGGAATTCGACCCCTAAGTACTGCAGTGATCTCTTAATTTGAGAGAGTAGCTCTAGGATTTAATTTGAGCATATCACACCACAAACAACACCAAACAACCAAGACAAAGGAAATCTCAGGCTTAGATCATCCATGGTCATGCACTCACCTCTTTTTCAGGAATTTTCTGACCAACAACGACGAATCCCACACTCCTAGCAAGCTTCTATCACCCTCCTAGCCTCAGATATCCCAAGAATAGCCATTCTTCTTCCCAAAAATCACCAAAACCTCAAGAACACTCTTTTCTCTCTTTTCTCTCTCAGAACTATGGAACGGCGACAAACAAAACTTGCCAAAACCCTTTTTCGTCGATTTCCACTTAAGTAACCCGGTTCTATGGGTTTCCTCAAACCAAACAGTCTCAAATCGACAATTAAGTCAATCTGGTCAAACCATAAATTATTGGTGTCGACCGACACTCCTCCCCAAAACTCACATTTTGGTTCACGGATGTTACAAAGAGACCATGTCCACTTTCAGTCCATGGGCCCACCTTCCTAAGTGGGCTCTACATCTATTCTCGGCCCGTGGATCTACCCATATTCGATGGCCGGTTTGTTATGTCTGGGAGGCTTTAAAAACTTGTTTACCGACCCTACAAATTAACAAATAATTTTTTCCTGTGTTTTGTCCTCACTCGCACAGTTCCGACAATCACTTACAGGAAGATCACCCATCATGAAGTTCTCTCAGGACTTTTGACCAAAAAATAAGTGCATTTTGGTGATATATGTGGCCAAATCAATTCTTTCAAACCTTTCCACAAACCAGGGTGTCCGAGTCTTTGAGCTCCTATGGATTTATGTTTTTCTAATATATCTATCTATGTTTGTTGTAAGCTTGTGTTTGATTAGTCTATTTTATCCATCCATTAGGTTGGTGAGCTTCTACTCGTTATCTTCCTTTGGGATTGAATGAATAATGGTAACAATTATGTTTGCAAAAAAAAAGGGTTTATGACCAACCAATCAAGGTTGAGAAATTAAAAGAAAAATAATTTGGTATAATTAAAGAAACAATAGAAAACTATAAGCATGGTAATATATGAATCCCAAATAATTCAAAGATGGAAATATAAATTAAATTAAACAATCTAAAATTACAACAATAAAATTTAAAATATAGTTTTAGGAAAAGAAAACGCATATTTTAATTTTTTTTGGGTCAACATATAAATCTTACCTATTCCCGACTGAAAAAGAAGAAAGTAGGAGAAAAATCTGGTTTAAAAAAAATAAGAAAAATTTACCTTCCCATTAAAAAAGATTTCTCAATTAAAAAAGTTGAATACCGTGTTTTTCAATAAATTATTTAAATATGAGACGATCTATTTTTATATAAAAGTGAGTATTTACAAAATTTAGAATTAATAATTAACTCTATATTTTCTTGAATCCCTTTTTCTATATTTTTTGTAGATTTAATAACTTAAAATTAAAAATAAGTAAATAATATTATAATTTCAAATTTTATGAAATATATATATATATATATATAATCTCCTTATATTTTTTTAAAAAAACTTTGTATTTTTTTATAAATTCTGTAATTTTTGATAATTATCCCTTTATATTATTAATATTTTCTGAAAAAAATATTTTATTTTTGTTGTAATCAAATTCCTCCTAATAAATATTAACTTTAACATATGTCAAAATCTGAGATTGATAACTTGACACATGTGAAAATCTTGTTAATGGCTAACTTTTAAAATCCAACTTTATATAATAAGATATATATATATATATATATATATATATATATATATTATGAAATACAATTCTATATATTTCAATGGATTAAAAAAATTTTAAATACACTTATACGTATATTGAATAAATGCAAAAAAATATGTGGTGGGTTTAATTCAGCTAAGGAAGAGAAAACGGCTAACAACACCAATAGCGTGAGCTACATCTGGTCTTGTACAGACCATGGCATACATCAAACTACCAACTGCAGAAGCATATGGAACCCTTACCATATCTTCTTTCTCCAACTTTGTTTTTGGGCTATGTTGTTTGCTCAATCTAAAGCCTGTGGGAAGAAGAGTACTAACAGCCTTAGACTTATCCATGTGAAACCTTTTAAGTACTTTCTCAATGTACTTCTCTTGAGACAAGTGAATCAGCTTCTCACCTTTGTCTCTATCAAATCTCATACCAAGAATCTGTTTTACTGGACCCAAATTTTTCATGGCAAAGGACTTGCTAAGCTGCTTTTCAGCTCCTCAATTATGCTCAAGTTCTTTCCCACAATCAACATGTCATCAACATACAAAACCAAGATGATAAAATCATCATCACCAAACCTCTGCACAAACACACAATGATCAGAAGTAGTCTCCTTATAGCACAACTCCCCCATAACAGACTTGAACTTCATGTACCACTGCCTCGGGGCCTACTTCAATCCATAAAGGCTTTTCTTCAAACGGCAAACTAAATCCTCTTCACCCTTTTTCACAAAGCCTTCCGGTTGTACCATGTAAATCTCTTCCTCCAAATCACCATGAAGAAAAGCAGTTTTTACATCCATTTGCTCAACCTCTAGATCAAGACTTGCTGCCAATCCAAGTACAACCCGAATGGATGACATCTCACAACAGGAGAAAATATTTCATCAAAATCAACTCCTTTCTTTTAGTCATATCCTTTCACAACCAACCTAGCCTTGTATCGAGGTGACAAACTGGTCTCATCATGCTTAATCTTATACACCCACTTATTAAGCAATGCCTTTTTACCCTAAGGCAACTTTACCAACTAAAGAGTATGGTTCTCTTCAAAAGAATCCATCTCGTCACCCATGGCATCATGCCATTTATCCTTGTGTTCATCCTCCAAAGATTTAATATAGCTTTCAGGTTCTCCCCCATCAATAAGTAACACATACTCACCAGGATTATACCTAGTCGACGGTATAATACCTCTCTCAAATCTTCTAACAATAGGTGGATTCTCAACAAAGAAGGAACCTTAGCCTGCTTAATAAGTGGGTGAAAGCTGTCTCTCAGACCGAGTCTCTTATGCCACAACTCCATGGCATCATCGTCCAAAGCATTAACACTGTCTTTGGAAACCTTAGCCTGCATCAAATAGAAAGATGAAAGCTTCTCACCTTGAACCACAACCATAGAACCACATGAAAGCTTCCATTTACCACCACCATGTAAACTGTAGAAACCTTCATTATGAAGTCTTCCCGTAGATATCAAATTCATCTAAAGATCTGGGACATGCTTAACATCCCTAAGCACAAGTCTAGTCCCAAGATTAGTCTCCAAGCAAATATCACCAATGCCAACAACCTGAGCCAAACCATCATTCCCCATCTTCACAGAACCATAACTACCCGAAGTATAGGTAGAATACAAATCCCGTTGGGATGTAGCATGAGTAGTAGCTCCATTATCAACCAGCCAACTGGTGTCTTGGCATACATTAATGACATCATTCTCAAGAAGAATGAGAAATTGATCGTCAGGGATTGTCACTCGTTCTACTTCTTCTTGCTTCCCTTGCTGTTTGTTATCTCTTTTCAACTTCCAGCAATCTTTCTTCAAGTGTCCTTTCTTGTGACAGTATGACACTCCATATTCGCAAATTTATTAGATTTGCTTCTGCTCCTGATCTTATCATTCTTGGGCTCTCCAAATGTACTCCTCCCCCTTGACTCAGTAACCAACACATTTGAACTCGAGGAACTAGCATTAGACTATCTTCTAGTTTCCTATTTCAAGACACTGTTCTTCACTACATCCATCGAAATAACACCATTAGACGTGGAGTTAGTAAGAGATATCCTAAACACCTCCCAAGAATCTGGTAATGTACCAAGAAGCCACAACCCGAGAATCTCATCATCAAACTTGACTCCCATATCAAAAAGTGTATTAAACAGCCCCTGAAACACATTTAAGTGATCAGTCATCAGAGTTCCCTCCTGATACCTCAACTCAATCAACTTCTTGACCATGTACATCTTATTATTCCCGGTCTTTCGAGCAAATAGTTGCTCCAGCTTCAACCACAAAGAACGAGCATTAGTCTCATTTTCAATATGATTCAACACATTATCATCTACGCATTGCCTTATCAAACCACACACTTGGCGATGCTGCAATTTCCACTAATCATCAGTCTTATCTTCAGGTTTCTTCTCCTCAAAGACAGGAACATGGAATTCCTTCACGAAAAGCAAATCTTCCATCTTGCCTTTCCATAGATGATAATTAGAACCATTCAAGCTTATCATTCTACCCATATTTTCCATCGTTCACAAAAGCAACCAATAACCAAAGTTATTAAACATTGTTCTGATACCACTTTGTTGAGGAAATAACGCACAATTGCGCAGCAGAATAAAGTTTCACCCTAACTTATGTGAACCTGTGAGGAAAATATAATAATCTTGGTAGCAAAACCTTCAAAACATAAAATAAACGAGACACATAATTATATGTGGAAAACCTCCCCAATGTGAGGAGTAAAAACCACAGAGACCATAGTCCACTCAAAATTCCACTATCACCAATGTATTTAGGTACAACCACATCCTACCTAGAGACTAAGGTTACAAGTAGCAATCACCGACAATAAGAAAACAACATAAGAGAGAGAACACAAAAGCCTAAAATTATGCAGTTCCAAACGACCCTAGATTCACTAAGATTCCAGCAACCTATTCAGATCTCCACCGTATAAATCTTAGATAAACAAGTCAGGAACAACTTTGCAAAATTTCAGCTCAAACCGAGAAAATCTCACCGTTAGATCTTACAAACACTCAAGATAGATACTGCAGAAAGATCTGAAAATTCCAGACACGACCAACCACGCTAAAACTCAGATTTCTCACAAACCAACCGTTGAAACAAGATCTCCACCGTCAAATATGTAGAAAACTAAGTCACAAAGCTACCCTCCAAAAATCAGCCAAATCGGAGCTCGTTCTTTGAAACAAGATCTCCACCGTCAAATATGTAAACCACGGAATCACAAAGCTACCCTTCAAAAATCAGCCAAATTGGAGCTCGTTTGAATGTCCAAACATGCAAAACACCAAACCCTAACAGTTCTATTTTTCTCTCCTCCTCTAGATCCAAAAATCAATTCTCTTCTCTCTATTCTTCCTTATGCCAATAATTAGGTTAAGACTGTTTATATAGTGTCTCATAACCCAAAGCTCAACATTAATCTCATGGACTAATATAATGGCCCAAATCTAGGTTTTGTTAACCAAACCCAATTGGTTTCCACACTAGGAGGAAAACCCAACAAACTCTCCCTTCGACTAGGTGGAGGAAACTGCCATCCCAGCAACCAAAAAGTCATTGGTCAATATTAAGAGTAACTTTGATTCGTTTCAATTCAGGAAACAAAGTTCAAACATAGTTACGGATGATGAATCGCCTACTAGCAAGATAAGTTAGAAGCTTCGCTTCGCGCATCATAGAACTTGATCTGAGTTGCTTCCCTTTGTTATATCATATGACCTTTTGTAAAATTCGACACTTCCACTTATATAACAACACACTCAACTTCAACATTTTTCTTTTAGTTGACATTATTTTTTGGCTGCTGTAGTATAGTCAAGCGTATAGCAAGTTAATTATATAAATTACATGTTTTAGACATAAGCTTTCTGATGTAAAAGCTGGTTTAATATGTACGTTAAGGTTATAATTAACCGTATAAACAACTAGAGAAATACCTTAAAATAGCACTAAAACAAGTTTTATGGACAACTATAGCACACATTCTATAAATTTCCAAAAATAACACTATTTAACACATTAAAATATTTAAAATTAATTTTTAGAATTTTTTTTTTAGGTTTGGGTTCCCAATTTCACATTTAGGGTATAGTTTTGAGGGGTAGGTTTTAGTATTTTGAATTTAGGATTTAATTTTGAAAGATTCATTGGTGCTATTTTTGAAATTTTAGAGATGTTGTGCTAAGTTTGGAAAAAAAAAAACTTATTTTGGTGCTATTTTTGAAAATCTCCCTATGAACTATCTTCTAGACAAAATGTTATTTTGATTACCTTTGTATATTTCCAGCATTAGCGTTGATGTCACATAACTTGAATGATACAGAAGCTCGTCGTGGGCGTGTAGGGTCTCTACCAGTTCTGCGATGCTCTCTTTCTGTGCCCTGAGTGTTTCTTCTCTGATTGAAACAAGTCTCTCTTCCCCCAGTAGGTGACTTAGCTGTTCTGATCCGTGTATGTTTGGAAGAGACTCCCACGTGTGCTTTTCCTTTAGCTAAACGGAGAGCCTCATTAGGACTAGGCAGTTCTGAAGAACTCTGATCTGAAGAGCTAGTTGCTTGAGCTGTATCTTTGATCTACTTCTCAAACTTATTACTAAGCTGCTCCATCTATTGCTGAAACTGAGTAGACATTGTCTTGTTTGCTTCTGTTATTTGCTTAGCCATGGCTTGGTTCAAAGCTTCCATAGCTTCTGGGGAAAGCTCCATTGTACCTGCAAAATAAAGAAGAAAAACTCGAAGTAAAACGTTCCTTGAGTGAAAGAAACAAAATAAACTCTAAGACTCGTAATCTGGACAAGAAACACACGACTGCAGAACTAGTGTCGAGCGTCACCACAAGACAATCGATTGACACCCAACCCTATAAACTAACAAACTTCGACAGAAATAAACCCTAAGGTAATCAAATTTCGAATACAACACAAAAACTAAATCCTAGACTCTCAAAACTTGATCTAAACACCAATGATCAACAAAAAAAACCCTCAACTAACAAACGAATTAAATCAAATTAACACAAACGAAATTAAGCAAAAACACAAGAGATTAGGGTTTAAAATCGCTTAGCCTTTGGCACAGAGTTTGCTCTGATACCACATAATACGATCTCCCTAGGATAGAACTCCGATGAAAGGCTATAGACTAGTGACTGGTGATGAGATCCGATGGTGATGGTGCGGAAGTGACAAATATGATGGAGGTAGTGATGATCGAGTGATAGAACAGTGATTCGATGGAGATAGAGGTTTAGGTGATTGTATGGATTGAAACAAAAGTGAAGAGTTTCTGAATCACAAAGTGTATAGAAACCCAGAAATCAAGAACGCATTCAAGAATTCGAGTTGAGAGAAAAAGTTTAACAATACTTGTTCAACATACTTCTTCGCTAAAGAACAAATAGGCTTAGCTTTGGGGTTTTATAATTAACCCTAGGGCTCGACACTCCAAACAGCAGGAAGTTCAAAATAAAACAACAAGACGTTTAAAGGAAATAAGAAAACAGCAAAACGTCTAGGTGACCTGTAGTAGTACATAAGTCACTTGTATTAGTACAGAAGTACATTATTCCCCATTGGTAATGACTTCTAGATAACTCGACATAGTGATCCATTTGCCTCATTAAAAACCATACTGAGAAAACCCATTGGGACATAACTCAGATATGGGAAAAAGAGTACAAACTTCACACCTAAGTTATCTAGTTATCATTACCGGGTGAAGTCTTCAAGGTGGATATGTTGAAGACTTGGATCCTCGGTAGGTTGAATGACCCGTCAACTATGAGTGAGTGAGCTTCCTTGGCCATCTCCTTAGCTCTTGAACGAGTGATCCTTCCCACCATCTCCGATTTCTCTGCAGCCTCTGGCTCCGTGCTTGCCACGATCATATCATCCTCCCCCTCTTCAAAAGGATTTGTCCTCAAATCGGAATCTGCATAGTAAGGGAGCAAGTCAGAAACATTGAATGTTGATGATATGGTATACTTACCTTGAAGATCAATCTGGTATGCGTTGTCATTGATCCTCTTGATGACTTCAAATGGACCATCAGCTCGTGGTAGAAGCTTGCTCTTCCTCTCTTCTGGGAACCTATCCTTGCGTAAGTGAATCCACACTAAGTCTCCTTCTTCGAAAACGAGCTCCTTTCTGCCCTTGTTCGCATGCTTCTCGTATTGCTTGGTCCTTTTCTCTATGTTCTCCTTAGCTTTAGCATGTATCCTCCTCACCTGTTCAGCCTTTTCTTTGCCATCAAAGCTACACTTCACACTTAAAGGTAAAGGAATCAAGTCTAGAGGTGATTGTGGATTAAAACCATAAACAATTTCAAAAGGAGAAAATAGAGTAGCAGAATGCTTAGCGTGATTATATGCAAACTCAACATGTGGTAGACATTCTTCCCATGACTTGAGATTGCTTCTCACTAAGGTCCTTAGGAGTGTAGATAGCGTCCTGTTCACCACTTCGGTTTGCCCATCTGTTTGCGGGTGACATGTGGTTGAGAATGATAGCTTGGTTCCTAGCTTAGCCCATAACGTCCTCCAGAAGTGTCCTAGAAACTTTGTATCTCGGTCTGAGACGATTACTTGAGGCATTCCATGTAGACGTACTACTTCCCTGAAAAACAAGTTAGCTACAATAACAGCATCGTCCGTCTTGTGACTTGCAATGAAGTGAGCCATCTTGCTAAACCTAACCACAACAAAAATCGAATCTCTACCATTTTTGGTTTGAGGTAAGCCAAGAACAAAATCCATAGAAATATGAGTCCAAGGTTGAGAAGGGATAGGGAGAGGAGTGTACAAGCCGTGGGGCTGTACCTTACCCTTCGCCATTTTGCAGATATGGCACCTAGAACAAATCTTCTCAACGTATTTCTTCAATTGAGGCCAATAGAAGTGTTCTTGCAGTCCAAGTAGAGTCTTTGACACTCCGAAATGTCCAGCTAGTCCACCTCCGTGAGCTTTTCTAATCAGCAGCTCTCTCATGGATCCTCTGGGTATGCACAATCGATCCTTAAAGAACAAATATCCATCCTGCCTATAATAGTTTTCAAAAGCAAACTTATGGCATTTGCCATAGCTCTCAGCAAAATCTATGTCAGTCTCATAAAGCTCTACTATCTCATCAAAACCTACTAGCTTAGAGGACAAAGTAGAAATGAGAGTGTACCTCCTGGATAATGCATCTGCCACTACATTATCCTTACCTTTCTTGTACTTAACCGTGTAGGGAAAAGTCTCAATGAACTCCATCCATCTGGCATGTCTCTTGTTGAGCTTCTGTTGTCCTTTGAGATGCTTCA
>NC_025686.1:7965218-7967999 GCF_000633955.1 Camelina sativa
ATGAAAGGTCTGAGAGCATGATTCATTAAACGCATGAAGGTGCTAGGAGCATTGGTGAGACCAAACGGCATGACTAGCCATTCGTAGAGCCCTTGCTTGGTCTTGAAAGCTGTTTTCCATTCATCTCCTTCCTTCATTCTGATCTGATGATACCCACTCTTCAAATCTATCTTTGAGAATACTGTTGAACCACATAACTCGTCCAGCATGTCATCTAATCTCGGAATCGGATGTCTGTACTTCACTGTAATGTTATTAATAGCTCTACAATCAACACACAACCTCCATGAACCATCTTTCTTTGGTACAAGCAAAACTGGTACTGCACATGGACTGAGACTCTCTCGGATATGTCCCTTGCTCATCAGCTCTTCTACTTGCTTCTGAAGCTCTTTGGTCTCTACTGGATTAGTTCTGTAAGCGGGTCTGTTCGGTAGTGCTGAACCTGGTACCAAATCGATCTGATGCTCTATCCCACGTATTGGCAGCAAACCTGGAGGTATCTCTTCTGGAAATACATCCTTGTATTCCTCTATAATCTCTATCATCTCGCGTGGAAGCTCTTCTGCTGACTTAGTACTGGTGAGTGTCTCCTTATACACAAACATGAATGTGGTCATCTCTAGATCAAATAGCTTGTTGAACTCGCTGTGGTTGATGTACAAGCTGTGTGACACTTTCTCTGTATCTTTGCGGTTCATGTGAAGCTGGTCCTGGTAGATTTCGCTGGGTGTAAGTGGTAGAAGAGTAACCTTACGTCCCTTGAACTCAAACGATTGCTTGTTGGTGTAGCCATCATGAAATACTCTTCTGTCGAACTGCCATGGTCTTCCCAACAGAATATGACTGGATTTTATTGGAATCACATCACATAGCAGCTCATCCTCATACTTCTCAATTGCTAGTTTCCCCATCACTTGCTGCGAAACTGTCAAAGCTCCCTTGTTGTTCAACCACTGCAGCTGGTAAGGTCTTGGATGTGAAGTGCTCTTGAGGTTAAGCTTCTGTACCATCTCTTCACTAGCTGCATTAGTACAGCTTCCACCATCAACGATCAAGGTGCAGACCTTGTCTTGAACCATACACCTGGTGTGAAATAGGTTCTCACGCTGTCCTCTATCATCTGGATGAATCTGAACACTTAAAGCTCTGCGTGCTACCAACATCTCTCCCATGACTGCTGGTTCACCTTCTTCACCGAATTTAGACTCTGGTGCACTCTCTGAACTATCTGCTGGCACAATCTCTCCTCCTTCTTGAAGAAGAAACATCTTCTTGTTAGGACAGTCTCTGGAATAATGCCCCATTCCTTGGCATTTGAAACACCTGATATGACTTGTAGAGGTGCTACTCTTGGACTTGTAATCGATCTTAACTTCCTCTTTGACTGTGGCTGTCACGGGTTTGCTGTCCTTGGTGAAGGAGGGTTTACTGAACTCTCTCGGCTTGGACAAGTTAGGCGTAAACGTAGACCTCACTCCCTTTCTCTTGATCTGCGACTCAATCAACTCTGCCTTATGTACCATTTCTTGCACATCTTCATAGTTCTGCAACTCTACCTTGTCTTGAATCTCTCTGTTCAATCCTCCAAGGAACCTCGACATAACTATGTCTTCACTTTCTCTTAAATCAGCCCTGATCATAAGCGTTTCTAGCTCTTGATAGTAGTCTCTAACAGACTTAGTACCTTGAATGAGACGCCTAAGCTTGTTGAGAATCTCTCTCTGGTAGTGTGTAAGCACAAACTTCTTTCTCATCTGCGTGACTAGCTGTTCCCATGTAGTGATAGCAGGTTCTCTCTGTCGATGTCTAGTAAGTCCCAGCTGCTCCCACCACAACAAAGCATAGCCATTGAATTCGGATATGGCTATCTTCACCTTGTTCCACTCATAAGTACCTTGAACCTGAAAATTAGATTCCATCTTCCTTTCCCAGTCTAGATAAGTCTCTCTGGATCATTGGTTCCATGAAAAGAACGATATTGAATCTTGAGGTGCTTCAGCTGCTGCCTCAAAGGATCATAATCCCTACCATGATCTCTGTTTTTGTTTCTCCTCATTGTTTCTTGACTATGATCTGAAACTTCTTCTTCTTCAGAATAATCTCTATCTGACTCAATCTATATTCGATGCCCAGCTACTTGTTCAGCTCGTCGTGGGCGTGTGTAGGGTCTCTACCAGTTCTGCGATACTCTCTTTCTGTGCCTTGAGTGTTTCTTCTCTGATTGAAACAAGTCTCTCTTCCCCCAGTAGGTGACTTAGCTGTTCTGATCCGTGTATGTTTGGAAGAGACTCCCACGTGTGCCTTTCCTTTAGCTAAACGGAGAGCCTCATTAGGACTAGGCGGTTCTGAAGAACTCTGATCTGAAGAGCTAGTTGCTTGAGCTATATCTTTGATCTGCTTCTCAAACTTAATACTGAGCTGCTCCATCTGTTGCTGAAACTGAGTAGACATTGTCTTGTTTGCTTCTGTTATTTGCTTAGCCATGGCTTGGTTCAAAGCTTCCATAGCTTCTGGGGAAAGCTCCATTGTACCTGCAAAATAAAGAAGAAAAACTCGAAGTAAAACGTTCCATGAGTGAAAGAAACAAAATAAACTCTAAGACTCGTAATCTGGACAAGAAACACACGACTGCAGACCTAGTGTCGAGCGTCACCACAAGAGAATCGATCGACACCCAACCCTATAAACTAACAAACTTCGACAGAAATAAACCCTAAGGTAATCAAATTTCGAATACAACACAAAAACTAAATCCTAGACTCTCAAAACTTGATCTAA
>NC_025686.1:7969858-7975167 GCF_000633955.1 Camelina sativa
GAGCTGCTCCATCTATTGCTGAAACTGAGTAGACATTGTCTTGTTTGCTTCTGTTATTTGCTTAGCCATGGCTTGGTTCAAAGCTTCCATAGCTTCTGGGGAAAGCTCCATTGTACCTGCAAAATAAAGAAGAAAAACTCGAAGTAAAACGTTCCATGAGTGAAAGAAACAAAATAAACTCTAAGACTCGTAATCTGGACAAGAAACACACGACTGCAGACCTAGTGTCGAGCGTCACCACAAGAGAATCGATCGACACCCAACCCTATAAACTAACAAACTTCGACAGAAATAAACCCTAAGGTAATCAAATTTCGAATACAACACAAAAACTAAATCCTAGACTCTCAAAACTCGATCTAAGCACCAATGATGAACAAAACAAACCCTAAACTAACAAACGAATTAAATCAAATTAACACAAACGAAATTAAGCAAAAACACAAGAGATTAGGGTTTAGAATCGCTTAGCCTTTGGCACAGAGTTGGCTCTGATACCACATAATACGATCTCCCTAGGATAGAACTCCGATGAAAGGCTATAGACTAGTGACTGGTGATGAGATCCGATGGTGATGGTGTGGAAGTGACAAATACGATGGAGGTAGTGATGATCGAGTGATAGAACAGTGATTCTATGGAGATAGAGGTTTAGGTGATTGTATGGATTGAAACAAAAGTGAAGAGTTTCTGAATCACAAAGTGTATAGAAACCCAGAAATCAAGAACGCATTCAAGAATTCGAGTTGAGAGAAAAAGTTTAACAATACTTGTTCAACATACTTCTTCGCTAAAGAACAAATAGGCTTAGCTTTGGGGTTTTATAATTAACCCTAGGGCTCGACACTCCAAACAGCGGGAAGTTCAAAATAAAACAACAAGACGTTTAAAGGAAATAAGAAAACAGCGAAACGTCTAGGTGACCTGTAGTAGTACATAAGTCACTTGTATTAGTACAGAAGTACATTATTCCCCATTGGTAATGACTTCTAGATAACTCGACGTAGTGATCCATTTGCCTCATTAAAAACCATACTGAGAAAATCCATTGGGACAAAACTCAGCTATGGGAAAAAGAGTACAAACTTCACACCGAAGTTATCTAGTTGTCATTACCGGGTGAAGTCTTCAAGGTGGATATGTTGAAGACTNGGCTCTGATACCACATAATACGATCTCCCTAGGATAGAACTCCGATGAAAGGCTATAGACTAGTGACTGGTGATGAGATCCGATGGTGATGGTGTGGAAGTGACAAATACGATGGAGGTAGTGATGATCGAGTGATAGAACAGTGATTCTATGGAGATAGAGGTTTAGGTGATTGTATGGATTGAAACAAAAGTGAAGAGTTTCTGAATCACAAAGTGTATAGAAACCCAGAAATCAAGAACGCATTCAAGAATTCGAGTTGAGAGAAAAAGTTTAACAATACTTGTTCAACATACTTCTTCGCTAAAGAACAAATAGGCTTAGCTTTGGGGTTTTATAATTAACCCTAGGGCTCGACACTCCAAACAGCGGGAAGTTCAAAATAAAACAACAAGACGTTTAAAGGAAATAAGAAAACAGCGAAACGTCTAGGTGACCTGTAGTAGTACATAAGTCACTTGTATTAGTACAGAAGTACATTATTCCCCATTGGTAATGACTTCTAGATAACTCGACGTAGTGATCCATTTGCCTCATTAAAAACCATACTGAGAAAATCCATTGGGACAAAACTCAGCTATGGGAAAAAGAGTACAAACTTCACACCGAAGTTATCTAGTTGTCATTACCGGGTGAAGTCTTCAAGGTGGATATGTTGAAGACTTGGATCCTCGGTAGGTTGAATGACCCGTCAACTATGAGTGAGTGAGCTTCCTTGGCCATCTCCTTAGCTCTTGAACGAGTGATCCTTCCCACCATCTCCGGTTTCTCTGCAGCCTCTGGCTCCGTGCTTGCCACGATCATATCAATGAATGTCCTTGAAACTATTTGTCTTGTAAACGGAATCCATAAGTCTCTGGATGGAACTTGAGACTCTAGAGATTGACACTTTGTTGGAACCAATGGGTTAACGTTTAGATGTTAAATTTTAATTTGTTGATTTGTATTTTTTTTTTTTTTGGAAAACTTCTAATTAATTTAAAGAAGAAAAATATGAATTCTAGATTAGCTAAGGTGGGTTCTTATGCCTTGAATGGTAACATTACATTTGCGGATTTCAAAATGCGTTTTCTAAAAAACACTTTTATACACCATTCAACAAAACAAAGTTGTCATTGGCGTTTTTGTAAAAAGTGAGAAAAGTATGTTTGCGTTTTTGAAGGAAGGTTATTAACCCATGGACCGCACCTATTTATGTCATTAGCAATTATACAGCGGTTTTGTTTCCAATTACGCACTGGATAAATGTATATGCTACTTTATTATTTTCTGTTTAATTTATAACTAATAAAAATAGTTAATAATCAACAAAATGTTTTTGAAGTTGTTAATAAATAATAATTCTCATTGATAATTTACTTCTTAAATGTGTCTTTTTAATGATAAAAATTATTTCATATTTGTTTATAAATTATAAAATAATGAGCTTTATGAACAAAAAAAGATTTAAAAGAAAAGCAAGAACTTAGGTTAAATTAAAATTTCCATTTTTATTTATTTTTAATTCACTTATATTTGGTAGGTATAGACTACACTTATCTTTCAAAAATCACATATACAAATAAATCATAAAAAGTCTAAACTATTTTCTCATGTATTAAACTATTAATAGTTTAATTAATCTATATTTTCGTAATTCAAAATTTATTATAATAATAGGGTAAATATTTGTTTGTAAATAGATAAATCTAGTTAGTATACGTAGTATTATTATAAGAAAATTTTATTTTAATATTAATTTCTTATAAACACAGAAAATGTAATATATCACTATTTTTACAAAAAAAAAAAAAAAATTATTTATTAATAGAAAACAAATTAAAATAGATAATTATACTACTTATTAATAAATCAAAATGAAATACGTACCGCAAATTATATTTCACCAATCAAACATTATTTTGTACCGCTTATTTTGGAAAAACCGCACTTGTCCCGTAAATACATGTGTCCCGCACGTACCGCAGTTGAACCGTACCGCACTATCAAATCGTTAGTTCCGCACTACCAAATCCACCGTTACCATTCAGACCCTTAGTGTTTTTGATTTGCTTTCTTGTTTTACATTGGATATAAGGTTCTAACGATTTTTTTTTTTAATGAAAACACAATATAGAAAGATAAATATATATATCTAGATAAAAACCCGCCCGATAGGTGGGTTTAAAGTTTGTAAATATAATTAAATTTAATAAAAATATATTAAAATATATTATATTTTATTTATAAATTTTCTTTTTACTATAATACACTGATTATCTATATACAAATTTTTTATGTACGTTACCATTAAAAGTGTATTTTTTACACCTAGGTATATTGTATGTTACAAATATATTATTTACCACCACTTAAAAAATATCTATATGAAAAAATTAAGCCAACTATTATATGTCTCTTTACTTTCACTTTTGCAAAGTTTCTTTAATCACTAAAATTGTTGGTTCAAAAAAATTTTTGAATAAAAAATAAATTACATTACAATAGTGTATGACTAACAATGGAGAGAACCCTACGTCCAACCTCCTCTACCATGGAGAGAACTTTCGCTCCGCCTTCGTCTCTTGGAGAGATAACCTTGCGTCCAACCTCCTCCACCATAGAGAGAACTTTGGCTCTGCACTCCTTCTGTGTGGAGAGAACATGTTCGAGTATTTTAGCTATCTCAAAGTGGTTTGCTCCAGCAAGCAATGAATCTAAAGACTCTTATTTAACGTCACAAAATCTTTTGATAGTAACTAATGTTAAATTTTCCAATGTAATCATGGAAGTTTCTTTGACACACCATGATGTAGCCTCTGTCTCCAAGCTCCTATAAATCTGTCAACAACGATTTATGTTTTTTCAATCTATATATGTTTGTTGTAGGCTTGTATTTGATTAGCCTATTTTATCCAACCATTAGGTTGACTACCTTCTCCTTTTTATCTCTTTTTAAGATTGAACGAATGGTAACAATTGTGTTTGCATAACAAAAAGGTCTATGACCAACTAATCAAGGTTGAGAAATTAGAAGAAAATTAATTTGACATAATTAAGAAAATATAGAAAATTATAAGCACGGTAATATATGAACCTCAAATAATTCAAAGATGAATATAAAAATTAAATAAAACAATCTAAAACTACTACAATAAAATTTTAAATTACAGTATTAGAAAATGAAGATGCATATATTAATCTTCCATATTTTTTTGGGTAAACATATTAATCTTACATATTCTAAACTGAAAAAGTAGAAAGTATGAGTATATTTTGGTTTTAAAAAATAAGAAAAATTTGCCTTCACATTAAAAAAGCTTCACCAATAGAACAAAGTTGAAAGCAATTTTTTTGAATAAATTATTTTGTTAGATGAATAATATGAGACGATCTATGTTTATATAGAAGTCAATATTTACATTTTTTAGAATTAATAATTTTCTGTATATTTTCCTTAATCCCTTTACTATTTTTTGTATAATTAATAAGTAAAAGAAAATTATAATTTCGAATTTTATGAATTATATATATTTAAAAAACTGCTTAATTTTTCTAATTTTTTGATAATTATATTTTTATATTATTAATATTGTTTAAAACAATTGTATTTGTTTTTGTCGTAATCTTAAATTCTTTATTAAATATTAACTTTTACACATGTCAAGATCTCAGATTAGTAACTTGACAAATGTCAAAATCCCTTTATAGAAGCAAATAGATAATCTTATGATCATAGAAATTATTTTGTTTTGATCGTTAAAATTGACACATGTCACGATATGATGAGTTACTGTAACACCCGCAAACCAATTTTTGGTATTTTGGTAAGGGTGTCGATCGACACCTTCTAGTGAGGCATCGATCGACACCAATTGTGGCCGGTTTGGTCGGTTCAATTTTAATTGTCCGGTTTGCGTGGTTGGTTTAGGGAATCCCTAAAATTGAGTTTTAGAGGAAGAAAACGACCTAGGGTCGTGTTGTTTTGGGTTATTCGCCGTTTTTGAGAGAAAACACAAAGAGAGAGTGTTCTTGAGCTTTTGGGAAGAGATTGAGAGATTCCTTGCTGTTCTTGGGAGATCTAAGGCTGGGAAGGTGTTAGAAGCTTGCTAGGAGTGAGGGAATTCGTTCTTGTTGGTCAGAATCTTCTTGAAAGAGGTGAGTGCATGACCATGGCT
>NC_025686.1:7977889-7983663 GCF_000633955.1 Camelina sativa
ATGTTCTAGGGACTCGATTGGATGTTGTCTGGCATTGCTAGGTTGCTAGAGTTGGGTTATTAGAAACATTGCTAGGTTGCTGGTTCCTTGTTTCTTGTTGTTTGGTATTGGGATATTGTCTTTGCTAAAATATTGGTTTGTTATTGGTTATTATTGGTTATTTATTGGATATTGATTATGTTATTCCGCTGTTGAATGTGTTTGAGGTTAGGTGGCTAGTGGGTATGGGACCACTAGCTATAGTTTATTATATTATATTTATTATTTTTTTAAGAAAAAAAAAAAAGGTCGGTCGTTTCATACTAGGTTTGGGTTCACTAGGTTTCTGTTGTAGATGTTTGGGATTTGCATGCTTGATTGATTATGTGAGTTAGTCAATTGTGTGTGGCATGGAGTCCTAGAACATCCTCTTCGAGCCGAGTGTGTGATTCCACGGTGAGTTTATGTTTCTGTGTTATAATAGAAATTGTTTGCTTAGCCTTCTGTTCATGGTAGTGCAGATGGTTAGAGAGGATGCTGTGACTGGTCGAGGTCGTGGACGCGGACGTGGTCGCGGACGTGGTCGTGGTAGGGGTAGAGCCCCAGTGGTTAGTGAGACCGAGGACCAGAGTGTGACAGCTGAGGGTGTTGGCGAGTCGCAGGATGTTCCGGGGGATTCCGTGAGTGTGGCAGGAGGGGGCGGTATTGATGCTCCAGTGGCCGGTGATGCTAGGGTCCCGGGTGTGGGGGTCCCAGCGGGTGGAGTCCCTGGTGTTGACATTGCGGCTTTGCTAGCACAGTTGTTAGAGCGGTTACCACCTGTGGTACCGGCTCGGGCTCAGGTAGTGCCACCAGTGGTGGCGGAGGAGCGGCAGCCAGTGGTTGCGGATGTGGGAGAGCATGGACGTTATTTGGCTATGCTCAAGGAGATGAAGGGTCTGTTCACTGAGAGGTTTTTGGGTGGTACAGATCCTACAGCTGCGGATGCTTGGAGGACGAGTGTGGAACGTAACTTCCATACTCTGAGATGTCCTGTGGAGTTTTGGGTGGACATAGGGGTCTACTTTTTGGGTGGTGATGCTGAGTTGTGGTGGAGATCCGTGGTTGCTAGGAGGGTGCAGAGGGAGATGACTTGGGCTGACTTCGTCTTGGAGTTCAACCGCAAGTATTTTCCTAGGGAGGCATTGGACCGGTTGGAGGTGCAGTTCCTTCAGATATCTCAGGGGACGCGGTCAGTGCGGGAGCTGGACTTGGAGTTCAGTCGACTTCTATGTTATGGGGGTCGGGCCATGGAGTCTGAGGAGGCTCAGGTCAGGAGGTTCATGAGAGCTCTACGGGATGATTTGAGAGTTCATTGTAGAGGGAGGTACTATGCTACGCGTGCAGAGCTGGTTGAGACTGCAGCAGAGATTGAGGAGGATATCCGGGCACAGTCAGTGTCGGTTACTCCAGCAGTTCAGCCTAGTAAGGCTCAGCAGCAGGGTGGTTCTAGCAGGGGCGGTAGGCATGCTCAGGGAACCAAGAGGAAGTGGGAGGCTACGCAGAAGCCGAGTGGTGCAGGTTGCTTCGGTTGTGGGAGCAGAGATCACAGGGTTGCTAGTTGTCCCAAGAGGAGTGTTCCGTCGACAGGACCACGGGTATGTTATCACTGTAGGGAGACAGGGCACATCAGGCCTTTTTGTCCCAAGTTGCAGCCGGCAGCAGTGGCAGCGTTGCAGCAGGTGCAGCCTGGAGGTCAGCAGGTGGCACGGATTGAGCAGGCGCCACGAGTTTACACGACAGCTGAGACTGGTGGAACCAGTGCCGGGGCGATCACAAGTATATTTTCTGGTACTTTAACTTTGTGAATTTTAGTAGGTTCAGAGTGTATATGTTTCCTGTGATAAAGTGTTAGGTTCTCAACACATGAGGTTTGTGTAGGGACCTTGTTGGTGGGCGGGTTTAAGTCCCACGTTATGTTTGATTCTGGAGCTTCGCATAGCTTCATTACTCCAGAGTGTGCAAAGTGTGCGGGGATCGGCGGGGATCCTGGAGAGCGTACCGGAGTTGTTAGAGTTGCGGGGGGCAAGTTCCTGAGAGTTATTGGACGAGCTAGAGGAATTGATATTCAGATCGCAGGAGATTCGTGGCCAGCGGATTTGCTTATCAGTCCAGTGGAGCTGTATGATGTTATTCTCGGGATGGATTGGATGCATCGGCATAGGGTGCATTTGGATTGCTATCGGGGTAGAGTGGAGTTTGAGCGTCCAGGAGGGAAGTTGGTTTTTCAGGGTATTAGACCGACTTCAGGGAGTCTCGTGATCTCAGCCATTCAGGCTGGGAAGATGATCGAGAAGGGCCGTGAGGCTTATTTGGTTACTATATCTATGCCAGAGTCAGTGGGGAAGTCTACGGTTAGCGGTATTCCGGTAGTGGAGGAGTTTGAGGATGTGTTTCAGTCTTTGCAGGGATTACCACCATCTCGGTCGGATCCTTTTACCATTGAACTGGAACCGGGGACGACACCGTTATCCAAGGCTCCTTACAGAATGACTCCAGCAGAGATGGCAGAGCTGAAGAAGCAGCTAGAGGATTTGTTGAGTAAGGGATTCATCCGTCCAAGTGTGTCACCGTGGGGAGCGCCGGTGTTGTTTGTCAAGAAAAAGGATGGGAGTTTCCGGTTGTGTATTGATTACAGGGGTTTGAACCGGGTCACTGTGAAGAACAAGTACCCTCTCCCGAGGATTGACGAGTTGTTGGATCAGTTGAGGGGTGCTACTTGGTTCTCCAAGGTGGATCTGGCATCGGGTTATCATCAGATACCGATAGATGAGGCAGATGTGAGGAAGACTGCTTTCAGGACAAGGTATGGGCACTATGAGTTTGTGGTAATGCCTTTCGGGTTGACTAACGCACCAGCAGCGTTTATGAGATTGATGAACAGTGTGTTTCAGGAGTTTCTGGATGTATCTGTCATCATTTTCATCGACGATATCCTGGTCTATTCTAAGAGTCCTGAGGAGCATGCAGTGCATTTGAGGGCAGTTATGGAGAAGCTGCGGGAGCAGAAGTTGTTTGCCAAGTTGAGCAAGTGTAGTTTTTGGCAGCGTGAGATGGGCTTTCTGGGTCACATTGTTTCTGCAGAGGGGGTTTCTGTAGATCCAGAGAAGATTCAGGCTATCAGAGATTGGCCTAGACCGCAGAATGCCACAGAGATCAGGAGTTTCCTTGGATTGGCAGGGTACTACAGGAGATTTGTGCAGGGGTTTGCAAGCAGAGCACGTCCTATGACTAAGTTGACAGGGAAGGATGTTCCTTTTGTCTGGTCAGAAGAGTGTGAGGAAGGCTTTGCAAGCCTGAAGGAGATGTTGACTACTGCGCCAGTGTTGGCTTTGCCTGAGCAGGGAGAACCCTATGTGGTTTATACAGATGCATCTAGAGTTGGTTTGGGTTGTGTTCTGATGCAGCATGGGAAGGTGATTGCCTATGCTTCGCGGCAGTTGCGGGTGCATGAAGGCAACTATCCTACTCATGATTTGGAGATGGGTGCTGTAGTTTTTGCCCTGAAGATTTGGAGATCTTATCTTTATGGTGCAAAGGTACAGGTGTTTACAGATCATAAGAGCCTGAAGTATATATTCACTCAGCCTGAGCTGAATTTGAGACAGAGGCGGTGGATGGAGCTTGTGGCAGATTATGATTTGGAGATAGCCTATCATCCTGGAAAGGCTAACACGGTTGCAGATGCTCTGAGTCGGAAGAGGGTAGCTTCGGCTCAGGAGCAGGAGATGGAGTCTCTGGTAGGGGAGATCAGTGCTTTGAGCTTATGTGCTGTTTCACAGGAACCGTTGGGTTTGGAAGCAGTAGATAGAGCAGATCTTCTGAGTAGAGTGCGGTTGGCTCAGGAGAAGGATTTGGGGCTGGTGAATGCCTCTAAGGATGTGGATTCAGAGTATCAGGTCTCAGATAATGGTACTATCTTGGTGCACGGTCGGGTTTGTGTGCCCAAGGATGAGGAGTTGAGACAGGAGATTCTGAGAGAGGCTCATGCGAGCAAGTTGTCCATTCATCCAGGAGCGACTAAGATGTACCGTGATCTCAAGAGGTACTATCATTGGGTCGGGATGAAGAAGGATGTAGCTAGTTGGGTTTCGAGGTGTGATGTGTGTCAGCTAGTGAAGGCTGAGCATCAGGTTCCTGGCGGGTTACTGAAGAGTTTACCCATTCCTGAGTGGAAGTGGGATATGATCACTATGGATTTTGTGGTGGGATTGCCAGTGTCACGGACCTTTGATGCTATTTGGGTCATTGTGGACCGGTTGACCAAGTCAGCACATTTTCTGGCCATTAAGAAGACTGATGGAGCAGCGGTCTTGGCTAAGAAGTATGTGAGGGAGATAGTCAGGTTGCATGGGGTGCCAGCGAGCATTGTGTCTGATAGGGATTCTAAGTTCACTTCGGTGTTCTGGAAGGCGTTTCAGGCAGAGATGGGCACTAAGGTGCATATGAGTACAGCTTATCATCCCCAGACTGATGGACAGTCAGAGAGGACGATCCAGACGCTGGAGGATTTGCTGAGGATGTGTGTGTTGGATTGGGGTGGCCATTGGGCAGATCACCTGAACCTGGTAGAGTTTGCTTACAACAACAGCTATCAGGCGAGTATTAAGATGGCTCCTTATGAGGCTTTGTATGGGAGGCCATGTCGTACACCATTATGCTGGACTCAGGTGGGGGAGAGGAGCATGTTTGGTGCTAGTTTTGTTCAGGAGACCTCAGAGAAGATTCGGGTTCTCAAGCTGAACATGAAGGAGGCTCAGGATAGGCAGAGGAGTTATGCAGATAGGAGGAGGAGAGATCTTGAGTTTCAGGTGGGAGACAGAGTGTACCTCAAGATGGCCATGTTGCGGGGTCCGAACAGGTCATTGTCAGAGACTAAGTTGAGTCCGAGGTATATGGGTCCATTCAGAGTGATTGAGCGGGTTGGACCAGTGGCATATAGATTGGAGTTACCTGAGGTGATGCGTGCATTCCATAAGGTTTTCCATGTGTCTATGTTGCGGAAGTGTCTCCGTGAGGGAGAGGAGGTGTTGGCTAAGATTCCTGAGGATCTTCAGCCTAACATGACTTTGGAGGCGAGACCAGTGAGGGTTCTCGAGAGGAGGATCAAGGAACTTCGGAAGAAGAAGATTCCTTTGATGAGAGTCCTGTGGGACTGTGATGGTGTTGAGGAGCAGACTTGGGAGCCTGAGGCAAAGATGAAGGCAAGGTTCAAGAAGTGGTATGAGAAGCAAGCCGCGACTTGAGCTTGTTTAGCCTGGTCCCATCTGTAATCCGTGGCTGGAGCGGGAATGGAGTATTCCAGCCCATCTCTCTTGTTACTCGGTCGCTTGGGGTGGTTGGTTGTGCGACTCAGTAACAAGATGAGGTGGTGTTGGGGTACAAAGTTTCCGTGAGGCGGGGTTGTGAAGGAAAGTTTTTTGAAGGAGAAGTTTCCAAAAGTGGAATGTTTCCAAAAATGGAAAGTGCTAAATATGGAAAGTTTTATGGGAGTTAGAATTTGTCCATTTTAGCGGTGGAGAGCCTTAAAGGGGGCTTGTGTGTGGCCTTAGTGGCGGACTTTTGAGTCAGTGTACCGTGTGCGGCGGTCTTTCTAGACAATGTGTGGTCTTTGTGACGGGCTTTTTAGCCAGAGTGTCTTTGTGACGGTCCTCTTTAGGACATTTGTGTGGCCTTGGTGGCGGTCCTTTTTAGGACATTTGTTTGGCCTTTGTGGCGGGCTGTTTAGCCAGAGTGTCTTTGTGACGGTCCTTCGG
>NC_025686.1:7985718-8005518 GCF_000633955.1 Camelina sativa
CGTGGAATCAAGGCAATGAAGAGGAGGATGTTCTAGGGACTCGATTGGATGTTGTCTGGCATTGCTAGGTTGCTAGAGTTGGGTTATTAGAAACATTGCTAGGTTGCTGGTTCCTTGTTTCTTGTTGTTTGGTATTTGGATATTGTCTTTGCTAAAATATTGGTTTGTTATTGGTTATTATTGGTTATTTATTGGATATTGATTATGTTATTCCGCTGTTGAATGTGTTTGAGGTTAGGTGGCTAGTGGATATGGGACCACTAGCTATAGTTTATTATATTATATTTATTATTTTTTTTTTTTAAAAAACCAAAAAAGGGTCGGTCGTTTCAGTTACTAACTTTGATATGTGATTTCTGATCGTTAAAATTGACACGTGTCACGATCCGATGAGTTAATAAGATTTACATAACAAAAATGAATCTAATTAATAACATACCAAAAATGTAACTTATTATTTAATAAGATTTACATAACAAATGAATCTAATTAATTTCGAATAGCATTTATGAAAATAACTTAACTTAAATTTAAATAGATTATTTATTTTAAGAAATCTTGAAATAAAATCAGTAATTATTTACCAAATTTCTAAAATTTAGTGATTATTTTTAAAACTAACCTTATATATTACTCTCATCGGTATAATAGGAAAATCTAGACAATTAATTCAAAATCCAAATCTAATCATCCATATAGACTCAAACATATTGTATATGCATTAACTGAAAACTAAATAAGTTTTTAGAAAATTTTATATAGATTTTTTAGTTTTAAACGTAAAAAGTAAAAAGGTTTACTCTTTCCAGCTTATAAATAGAGAAATCGACCTAACATTCACATATCATATACAGTTATACACCACTCTAGCACTATTTTTTATCCATTTGTTTCTGCAAAAAAAAAAAAAAAAAGTGTCTCTGTATTGAGTTTGTATAATATACATTACTAGCATCTACTATATTCTTTTTTTAGTTTGCCAATACTATGTTCTATGTCCAGTTTATGATTTATGATTCTTATGATTTGTTAAATTTATAATTTTCTGTCGTGTATATAAGCATATATAAATCAATATATTTTTTGAAAGCACACATTTTTCTACCTAGAGATTGTACAGAAGGGAAGATTGTGGTATGAACGGGTGTTCATCCAATTGACATAGCATCTGGAAAACAAGAAAATTACATTTGATTGCTTAAAAGAAGTCCACATTTTTTATATGAACCCGGTAAGTCACAAAATACTATATTAGTGTTTGTTTTCATCAGTTTTTATATAGATTTATTTAAGAAACCTCTGTAGGAAATTCTTATTAGAGTATGTATTTGAGCTTTGCATTAACATTAATTAACTTTTGAAACCAGCAAATACATTAAGGGGTACGTATACATAAACTGTATAAGTACAATTAATCTTCCATGACTATATTGTAATCCGCTTTATGTATTAAATTTTATTATTTTTTATTTTTCCAAATATATGATGTTAACAGTCTTTATTAAAATGGCACTATAATTTGGTATATATTTGGAAAAGAAAACAAAAAACCACACATGGCAGTAAAATTTTATAACATGAGCACCTTGAAATTTGTTTTTAAGTCATGTTATCTTTTAAAAGTCTATTAAAATTTTCTTTGAAATTTGAGTGTTTGAGTGTTAATCTCAATACTTTTTAAATTTTTATAGACTTTTAAGTCATGGTTACCTTGAATCTCTAATGAAATATTCAAGGTAACGATGACTCATAGTATAATTCATAGTATAAAAATTTCTAATCCAAATCTTAAAGTACTGATTAACACTCAAACACCCAAATATTCACAAACCAAAATGACAAAATTTTGGGTTAATGACGTTATACTATATAAATATGTTTACACATACAAAATAAATAATTTTTATTCTTGACATATTCTATTAAAGATTAAAATACATTTTATTTTTTCAAATAAATTTTACTATTTTCAATTGAACTAGCATAAGTTCAAAATAAAACAAAAATAAAAAATACATAAAATATGCTCTATAACAGTTAAAAGTATTTAAAAAAACATAATTTAATATAGGTGAAACATATATAAAATAGTAATAATAAAAAAGTCAATTAATTTTGTAATATTTTTATTAAAAAATATGATATACAAATATACTATGAATTATATTTATATATATTTCATACGGGAGTTCTAGAATTTATGTTTTCGTCTGATCTCCTCCCGTTTTCAATCGGAAATACAAATTTTTCCCATATCCGGAATATCCCATATTGGGAATGCTTTCTGTTATGCAACAAAAATTTGAGAACGCGTGTAGGATGTAATGGAACTTGACAAAACAAAAAGAGAGTTACGGCCATCCTAAATATTTGCATATGTTTCAAACGGGTTTTCATCGCTGTTAGCGGTTATATATCCAATTTGATAGTTCACAAATTTAATAGAATCTAACCAATCATTTATTTGATTTAGTTTGTTACCGGTCCAACCGTTATGTTGTTCCAAATTTTAAGATACTGGTGAAATCATTATTATTTTAAATTTTCAAACATTAATAAACCAAACCAAATATCAAACAAAAATTTCAATTAGTATAAGTTTGATTATATATACAAAATTAATTTTGTTTATAAACATAACCCCGCATGTACGTGCGGGTCTGAACCAAGTATATATATATAGTGGGAAACTCAGCAAGAACCAGTATAATATAATCTTTTAATTAGGATCTAAATATCTGACAAAACACCACAAAATCCTAGCAAAACTCTAAAAAAAAAATGGAAAAAAAAATAAAACCAAAAATAAAAAATCTAAACAACAATCTTCTTCTCGATCTTCTCCGGTTCAGTTTCTCCGGAAAGCTCCTCCAGTGACATCCCCTTAGACTCCGGAATTACAAGTACCGTGATCGCCAAGCCAACAAAATTGATTCCTGCCATGATGTATAGCGTCGTGCTCATACCTACAGCTTTAACCAAAGCAGCAAACCCGAATGCACCAACCATCGCACCGGCTTTACCTGACGCCGCCGAGATACCGTGACAAGTAGACCTAAGCCTCGTCGGAAAAATCTCAGCCGGGACAATGAACGTAGTTGCGTTAGGTCCGAAATTGGAGAAGAAAAAAGTGAGAGAGTAGAAAACCACAAAACCAATTCGGTTAGCTGGTAAAGTCCAATGGTGGTACGGTATGGCTAAAACCAACATGAACACAGTCATCATAGTGAATCCAATGATCTGAATCCAGTATCGTCCGATTCTGTCGATCAAAGCAACAGTGGCAATGTAACCCGGAACCGTGCTGAAAAGAGCGATTAGGGTTTGAGCCCTGGCAATCATGAAGAGCTCTTGGAGTGCGTTCATGGTTTTAGCCGGAGGTAACCATCCGATGGTTGTAAAGATATCCTTCTGGAACAAGTTTTGGCTGTAGAAAGCAATGTCGAGGAGGAACCATGTGGTGGCTGTTCCGAATAGGTGAAGTCCGTGACGGTGAAGGAATTTCTTAGAGAACAAGCCAAACTCGTCAGTGGAAACCCTAGCTTGATCATGTTTCGCTGAAGAGGCTTCAACATCTACGTTAAGAACTCTAGACATATCCGAAGCCGCTTGGTCAGCGTTCTTGGCAACTAGAGCGGTGTAACGAGCAGTTTCAGGCATCTTCATACGCCAATAGTATGTCAAGAGAGCTGGTAAGGCGCCCAACATGAGGATGATCCTCCATACGTAATCCGCCTGTGGGACGGTTGAGGCCGCACCGTCCAATACATAGGCCCGAGATGGGAACGTACTCTCGAAAATATACGAGACAAGTAAAGAAACACTTCCTGCGGCAAGGATCCCAACTCCTTGCATAGCAAAAACCGCTGCTATGAACGCACCACGAGTACGTTTGTTAGCATATTCGGACATGATCGTAGCCGAGAGTGGATAGTCACCACCAATGCCAAACCCGAGCCAGAAGCGGAAGAAGCAGAGAGTTACCATGACGGTTTTGGGGTCATGACCAAGGGAAAGACCAGAGCCAATGGAGCATATGGTCATGATTAAGAGGGTCAAACCATACACTCCCTTACGTCCAAGCTTGTCACCAAGGCACCCGAAGAAAATCTGTCCAAGAAACGTTCCAGCAAAGGCCACACCGCTCACGGCGGCAGAGATTCCGTCAGGGAGGCTTCCAGGAGAGGAGGAGCCAGGAACTTGATAGTAGATCCGGCCAAGTAGCTTCGTGATGAGAGATATCACGAAGAGATCGTATGAGTCTGTGAAAAAACCCATACCGGAGACTACAACCGCCTTGCAGTGGTACAGTTGAGTCTTTGCACTGTCAAGAGCTTTCAAGATGCTTCCTTCTTCCTCGTTAGCCGCCATCTCAATTTTTCTGATATCTTCACTCTGAAAACCAGAGAAGTGAAAATAATTGTTACAATATATATAGAAGTTGGTGTCACGAAAAAATAAACGATTCTAGTTCAATAAGGTCTAACAACATTGAAAGATCAAAATAACATTGGCAAAGAAATATATGTATTAGTAGTGTGTTTAGAAATTGAATATAAGGACATGAAGTGTTTACCAACAAGCAATTATATCTGAAAACACACTAGGTTTGTTTAGTTGATGACGACTGTTGAAGATTAGATTGTTGGGGGATATAGCTTTATATATATATACCCATATAGATGAGAGCACAATAGCATATTCTTTTAGGAATAGGAAAATAATTATTGTATAATTATCGTACGAGTGAAAAAAAAAGTAATTAATTTTTTGTTTTGTGATTAATTATTTCTTACGATTTTTTAATTTAAAATATATACATTCGATAAATACCGTATTGAGAAACTTTTCTTGGTTATATGTTTTTTTTGGAAGATTTACTCAGATGATATACATTTTAGGTAATATTATCATAACTAACAAAACTTTTTTTTATTACTATGATATTTCGGGTACCCTTGTTTTATGTTACAGGAAAAAACGTAATTACAAAAAGTGTCAATTAGTGTATTAGTGACTTTTTTGAAAAGTAATTAGAAAAATAGGCAGTTTTTGTTAGAAATTTGAAGAAGAGGCACTTTTTAGCTTTTATGAGATAGAGAGTTTGTGAGAGAGTATAAGACAAAATAAAATAAAAAGACCAATATACCCATGACTATGTGTTATATAAAGATAAGTTTTATTTGTTGTCCCAGTTTTAGAAGAAATGAGAGATAGAATATGACAAAAAAAAAAATCAAATATATCATATATATCTTCCAATGAAAATTTCGAGTGTGTGGGAACCGATTTTGAGGTATTGGATCAAAAATTAATGTTTTATGTTCCACTAAAATTAAGAAAATTCTCTCAAATAACACCAAATAACTTTTATTTTCAAATTTAGCACTCTAAAATTCTAAAAACATGGTCTAATTTTAAAATTTTAGTTTTAAAATTAAACCCTAAACTCTAAATACTAAAACCCTACCCCCTCAATATTATAGATTAAGTGTAAAATAGAGAACCAAACATAAAAAAATATTTCAAATTTTTTTTTAAAATATAGTAATGTGTCAAATAATGCTATTTTGATGTACCATTTAGGTTTGGTGTACTATCTGGGTTAAGTGTACAATCTGGGTTTAGTTTACAATTAGAAATTAATGTACCATCTGGTTTTAGTGTACAATCTAGGTTTGGTGTACTATATGCATCTAGTGTACCATATGAGTCGGATGTGCCATCTGAGTCTAGCATACCATCTATGTATGGTGTACCATCTGGTTCTAGTGTACGGTGTGACTATGGTGTACGGTGTACCATCTGGGTCTAGTGTACCATATAAGTTTGGTGTACCATATAGGTCTAGTGTATCATGTGCCTCTGGTGTACCATATGAGTCTAGTGTACCATTTGGGTATGGTGTACCATTTGGGTCTGGTGTACCGTCTGAATCTGGTGTACTATATGAATATGGTGTACCATCTGGATCTAGTATACTATCTAGATTTGGTTTATCATCTGGGTTTAGTATATCATTTGGGTTTAGTTTACCATCCAAGTTTGGTGTACCATCTAATTAAATCATACACTCTAAATACTAAACTATATCAGATTTCTAGTCAGATTTCTGTTCATGTTCTCCGTAATAAGTGGGGAAATCTCCTGAATGATCTCTGAGATGCCACTTACATCTGATTATTTTAAAAGATCCTCAAAGTATTTGAAGGCAATATTCTCCATTCCCGAGAACGATTCATCCCAAACATTATTTGGACCAAATAGACCAATAATCCTATTCCTCACCCGCCGCTGCTTGGTAGAAGCATGGAAAATTTTTGTATTTTTATCTCCAACCAGTAATCAAAATTTTCTACTTTTTTGTTGCCAATACAATTCCTCATTCCAATATGCCTCTTTTACTTTGTTCTCGATACCCCGGATTTCTTCTTGAGAAATCGAGTCATCCATCTTTGCCTCCTGCAAAGTCGCCTTTAGGGAAGAAATAAGAGAGGATCAACGCGAAATTGAGGGAAAGGTCCCCGTAAACAAAAGACAAAAAAAAAAACAAATGTTGACCAAAGAACGTTTGTGCATCAATAATACGATCGCTATCATATAGAATTGAAAGTTTTATTTCATCCATGAAAAATAAAGTTAAACCACCACTAGAACCGCGGGGATCAACAGTATACAAATTATTATAACCAAACTTATTCTGAAATTTTGTAAATAAGAATAACATTTTTTTTGTTTCTGATAAAAATAAAATATCTGGCATATGCTTCTTCCACAAATCACTCAAATATTCCTCTGTCAGGTCAGCCCCAATGCCCTGACAGTTCCAACTTAGAATTTTCACGTTTGAGCCGGTGGTTTCGGGAACGCCATTGTCCCTTTCTTCGACATCCGATTCTCTCCACCTGAGAATGGCTTCATCTTTGCCTTGTGCTCCGCCTTCCCACCCATTTTCTGTTTGCTGCCATCACCTACAGATTTAAGAGAGAGCGCCTTAGCCAATAATATTTTCCCAAGAGAAGCCATAGGTAATACATTCCTCATATAATTATAAGAACCCCTAGAACTGTTCCTCCCAACAGCTTTTGAGTTTCTGTTTTTACAACTACCCAAAGCAACCTTCTTAAAATTTTCATCAACCTTTCCTAATTCAGATAATAAAGGGTGAGAACCTTGCAAAATACCTTGTTTGGCAGAGTCAGTCCCCGAAGACAAATTTTCCTCCACATCCGCTTCAACACCATCCACTAAAGTGTGTGACACATCATCCTGAAACTCACCATCCTCCAAAAGATCATCAGTTTCCTCGTTAAACATGAGATTTGAAGCCAAGCCTTTCTCTTGAACCTCCGGAACATCCTCCATCGAAGCCTCATTCGGAGCAGTGGCCAACCTCACCTCCTTGGTCATGTGACTTGGTTGCTTAGCCGGCTGGGTAGCTCTAGCCTGATAAAGAGGCTGTGGCCACACCGGACCAGCACCCTTTCTGCCAACTTGAAAACTGTGAGCTTGAGTCCTTGAAATCTCTCATGTAACCCTAACATTTGCAACTCCAAAACCCTCGCCACGGTCAGCCCAATTCCCTGCATATCCACCTCTTTTGTTCCCCTAAACAGATCCTTGGGACTTCTCTTAATTACGAGAAGTAGTTCTCCCATTGCCTCTCATTCCCATCGAAGGCTGTGAGTTGACCATCCTCTCCTCCACAGATAAATCCAATGCTCTTTTTGCAATAGACTTCTTAGGCTTTTCCCAGCCTCCCTCATTACCCTGGAGGACCTGTTGACGCATACTACCCCTTTTATTAGACTGATCCTCAAAACCCCTAGGACCAGAATCTTGTCTCATCTCTGGACAAAGCTCAGACGCATGAGTTAATCTAGAGCAATGCTCGCAAAAACCGGTCAGCTTCTCATAATCTAAAGTCACGACAACCTCATCACATGTATCAAAGGGAACCGCCATTTCAAAACATCAAGGGATTGAAACCATTGACAGTGACATATAGACTCCCACTCTCTTCATCGATCTCTCGAATCAGACCTATCTGTTTCCCAATTGCTTTCAACGTTCCTTCTTCCCACAAATGCATAGGGATTCCAGAGATTTTAACCCAAAAATTGATTGCAGAAGGATAGCTACTAGAGATTATTGGTTCCCATCGTACCAGAGAAATCATCCACCCATCAAAATGATAAAGAACATTCTGAAGCACGCCTTGTAGATCCTCTTCAGACTGAAAATTGAACTGAAAAGTCCCCTGCCCTAAGTTATCTCCCACCACCTTCTTCTCTAACTTCCAAATCTTTGGCATATTAGCCACCAGAGAATCCATTCGCTGAATAGATGGGTTCATCAATCTACCAATGAGCGTGAGGGAGAATTTCTGAATCCTCTGAGCCAAAGTTGATTCGGAGATCTTCACCGTTTATGTCCGGACCAAGACCTTCTTGCGTTTGTTCATTGCCAGTTGTGCCATCGAAAGTAAAACAAACTGAAACGCCAAAACAGAGAGAGAAGCACTGCAAAGACCACAGGAAAAAATGGTTCGTAAGTAAGAATTAACCTTTCCTAGCGATTGGATATAAAACAGACAAAAGAGAGAAAGAGGAAATATACACTCCCCAACCTCACACGAAGACATACTAAATCTAGATAGTGAATTAACTCTGAGCCAACTGTGAAGATCTCCCAAATCGAAGATCGCCAAAATAGCCGACCACCATTGATTAGGAAGGATTAGAATCAGTCGGATCCTATACTCCCAACTTTGATCAATCGCATTGAACCAACACCACACCAAAGCAAAAGCTCCCAAAGGTAAACAAAAATCCCAACAAATCTGAAACAGATCCAGGACATCCCATTGAGAGTAGATCTCTCTCACCCAAAAGAATTAAACCTCCAACCAACCAGAAAAGGAACCATCTCCTTTCTCAACCCACCACGCTAACCAAACCCACACCCCTGAAACAAAATCAAAACCTTGTCAGAAGAAAGGCATGGAACTCAAAACCTAATCGCAAAAACCATCGCCGCCGCTAAACTTTTTGTGTAATTATCTGTTTTTGTAACAAGCATTAAGATCTTCTTCTTTTTTTTTTTGCCGCCAAAAGAAAAAACAGTAAAGAAAAAATTATTTTCATCCCTCTTTTTTTTATCAGTCGAATATACCACTTTATAAATGGGAAAAAAAAATAAAAATTTAATACTATCTATACTTTTATGATAATTAATAAAATATTATTGAGCTTTGATTTTACAAAGCTATATGTCGATATGAGTTTCTAAATAAGATTTATATTTTATAATTAAACGAATAATATGTCATTTTAGGATTATAAAAGAGAATTAGGATTAAAAATTTATAACTTAGCAAGACTATATATCAGTTGAGTTTATAAACAAGAGTTAGGGTTTAGATTTTACAGTTTGAATTTATAAAATAAAATTAGAGTTTAGATTTTATAATTAAATAAAATTATATGTCGATTTGAATTTATAAAAGAGAATTAAGATTTAGATTTTATAATTAAACGAGATTATAAGTCAGTTTGGGTTTAATTAAATTATATTTTTGTTAATAATTTTAAATATGTATTTTTTTTTAATTTAATTTGACATGAGATAATTTGATTGACTAAAACAAGAAAATTGGCTAAAACAAGAAAAGTGACAAAAAAAAAAAAATTCACCCCTAATTAAGGATGAACTGAAGTATGTTCGATAGTAAAATACTGTAAATGTCTTGGAAATTTTTCATGATTGTAAGTCTCGGTCAAATTGACCTTTTTCTTTCCTTTGGAAAATTACTAATTAGTTACTAACAGTTTATTCAGAAATACATGACTTTTGATTCTATAACATATGATTTCGTTATATTTTTGATCCACTAAACAAATTTAATTTTTTTTTTGTCATAACACCCATTTTGTAAAGATGGATCTATAGCAACGACGCAAATACACTATTATAAAAAAAATGCAATTGTGTTTTCAACAATAAAAGAAATGTCTTTTAGATATAGGACATTAGAACAAAACCTCTTTGTTGGTAACATATCTAAATTTAAAACTTTTTGATTATTTTTACAATGAAAAAGGTTTGACCAAAAAGTATTTTACAATTTTAAATAATAATAATTGATTTATTTAGTTAAAAAACAATTTCAGTTACAAACTCTTCATTGCAATTGCTTTTTCCACAAATAAGATACAATATAACCAAAGATTATGATGGCCAATTTCTATTATTTAAATACTAAAGCAAAAAATATGCACTTTACTTAAAATTTTAATACTCTTAAATCTTATTCTCTTATTACATTTAAAACATTTACCAAAAAATTAAAATTAATTTAATATTATGCTACAAGTTGTTAATTAAAATTAATTAACGTGTGGACTATGTAGAAAAGGAAAGAAATATGTAATGTATTTTTATGTGGTGGAGAGAGAAAGAAAATTGTATATCCCCTACTTTCAGATAAGAAAAAGGTTAATAAAATATCATGCTTTAAAGTTCATTTTATCTCTAAAGGTTGAACACTTTTTTTATCTTTCGACAGAAAACACCCGAAAAGAACTGATGGCGACAGGTAAATCACAAATTGAAGTGGTTTCCGCTAATGGCTTTTCTGCTTTAGACAAATGTGATTCCTCTCGTACATCTATGTATGAGGATCTTGTCCAAAATCCTCAACTTTTTTGGGATACGCTTCGAGATTTTCTCGAATCTTCTGGGCAACATTTAACTGAGTTTTATTTTCCTTATATAACTTTTTTTGTTTTCATTATGCATTTTCTTGATGAAACAATTGGTTTACGCATTATAGTTGTGGATGTAAAAAAAGCCTAGTCTACATTAGCTTGATGATTTTATTAGAGATTCAAGCAATTTTTTTGCAATCCCTTGTGTGGTCGAGTGGCGAAGGCATGGTCCTTCAAAAAGAATAGGAAGACGTGATTCCCTATGTTCAAAAAACACTTGTAGAATGGTAATTTTTTCTATAGAAAAATCTAGAAAACGATAGTCCTGTTAAGACAAACTATACATGGGCCTTGGCCCAAAACTTATTTCTGAAAAAAATTAACTCTTATTGCTTTTTTTCTTGGTCAATTACTCGTGTTGTAAGAAATTTAAGGTCTTCATGAAATTTATTTGGGGAGGAGAATCCAAATATCATTAGGTTTGAGAATCGTTAAGGCACGGAAGTGTGTGTGGCTTATTGAATTGAATCTATTTTGTTCTTAAATCTGTTAGTCCAAAATCATTTTTTTTTATTTGCTTTTAAAAAAATTTGAAATGCTAAACCATGAATAGGTTACGGATATATATATATTTTGTTTTTTTTTGGGTTACCCGTTAGTGCCAAAATGTTTTAAAAGTAAAGTGTTTGGAACTGGATATTGCTTTTATCCTCTTTTGATATTTTCATTGTTTGTGCTTCAGTTGATCTATTATCTTAAATAAGATTTCATTTCATGGACTATTTATGATTTTTTTTGCCTTTTGTAAAGGATCCCTGTTATGGATGGAAACAGTCTCGATCTGCATCGGCTGTTCATCGAGGTCACATATCGTGGTGGTCTTCAAAAGGTAACAAGTAATTCGTGGATGCCATTGTCCATTGAACATGAAGTTTGGAAGCTATCTTTGTTTCATGCATTAAATATATATATATATATATATATATAATTATATGTTTAATAATTATATCATATTTGATTCTAGGTGATCAAGGATCGCCGATGCAAAGAAGTGATTGGCTTATTCAACTTTAAGACAGTTGTAACAAATGCAACATCTGTTTTAAGGGCTAATTATGAAAGAACGCTCCTTGAGTTTGAGCATGTGTATTACTTCCGAGCTCCGCGTTCTACATTTAAGGGAATTGGTCTGAAAAAATACCAATCATATATATGTTTTCTTATATCTAATTGATCTCCAAGATTAATATACACATATTCGTCCTTTTATTGCAGAGAAAGCACTGAAGCGCCCTGTCCGAAGATCTGCAAAGCGTGGCATGGGTACTTAAAATATTCAATGTTTTTGGATATGTTTGCATCATTGCATGTTGAATTTGTATCCATATATAGTTCAATATGTTTTTTAGGTTCTCTTACTTTATCTTATTTTGGAGTGTTGAGATTTGCGTTATGAATTTCATTCAGATCCTCAAGAACTGAAATCTGGCGCCAAGCTTACTGGGATCATCGATGGGAAGTTTGAAAGCGGTTACCTGGTAACCGTGAAGAAGGGCTCAGAAGTGTTCAAAGGAGTGCTTTACCCCACTCCTCAAGCTGCTCCTAGAACACGAAAACGCATGAATAAGAGAGCCAAGTTACACCCCAAAGCTTCAATGAATTCTTGTGCAGCGGAAACTGTAGCTGAGACCCATGCAGCGGAAACTGTAGCTGAGACCAATGCAGCGGAAGGTGTACCTGAGATCGATGCAGCGGAAACTGTTGCTGCGGTCGATGCAGCGCAAACTGTAGCTGCGACTGATGCAGATGCAAGTGCAAATGCATCGTAGACTGTGGATGAGGCAAGTGAGTAGTGTTTCTCTATCGTTGTCTTATTTATTTGTTTGGAACTTTTATATTTATGTTATGTGAACTTTCGTTTAATAATAAGTTGTAGAACTTTCCTTCAACTATTTCTGTTATGAGAACTTTCGTTTGATAATAAGTTGTAAAACTTTCCTTCAACTATTTCTGTTATGAGAACTTTTGTTTATTTTTTCTGTTTTTACTTTATTATTATGATTCTGCAATCTAAAATGTCAACTTTATGCTTTAAGAGGTCAGTTAGCTCGTCCGAACATTGTTGATCCTGTATAAGTCTAGACTCTAAATTTGAACACTATAACTAGCTTGAGACATGCTGTTTATGAAAGTAGCATTGCATGACTCATGATGATTGTATATAAACTAACCTTCTTGACTCTTGTGGGTTACGTAGGCTTCTATCCATTTTTTTGTTTTAACATTAGAAAAGGCTTTCTAACCATAACCTCTTACTTAGTGGGTTATATATGACTAAATATATCCATACTTTTCAAAAATACCAAAGTCACATAAGAGTTTCCAAAGATTTTGGACGGAAAAACAAAACAATAGAGAGATGCCATATTTAAATGTGGGTTTAGTGTAATAAACAGGTAATGCATATCCACAAAAGGGTTTCTGTTATGGGAAGCTTTTTTATACATGATATGTCTTCAATGTACGCAAATTCTCTAATTCTTTTGATCTTTATTTTTTTTACACAAACTCACGAATAAATTACAAATTCTAATTTTTGATCATATCTACAAGTAGTTGGATATCTTTGAATATAATTCTATCAACTATGTCTAATGATGATATAATCGATGACTAAAAGAAAATGCATACTTTTACTGTATCTTTGTGAATCAAATAATTATGTTCTAAAAAAAATTTCACAAATATTTGAGAGAGACAACAATGCTTATCAGGATTCCATGTTATATATAAGAAAGAGACAACGTCTTGAATGTTTTAAATTTCTTTAATTCTTAAATCGATGTTAGAGAAAATAAAATATCCCCTCGAGTTAGAGAGAAAAAGATGACGATGTTAATGATAAGAGAATATTGAGCTATTGAATAGTGTATCATAGTTTATCAATGCACTTGTGGTGTCTTTTTCTACTCCTGTCTCGCTCTCGTCCACATCAACAGCGACACACCCAGCGTCCTCAACAACAGTGGAACAACAGGAACAACAATACCTACAACTCTCTGTGCCAAGACACTCACGGCTATCAAGGCAAGTATCAGTTGTGTGGTGTTTTTGGTCACAGTGCAAAATGTTGTTCCCAACTCTACCAGTCTCCCGCCTCTCCACACGGTGGTCTGCTCCCAACACCCGTCCGTCCATGGCAGCTGCATGCTAATCTAGCTCTCAATGCTTCGTCTTCTGCAAACCCGTGGCTTTTGGATAGTGGAGTTACTCATCACATGACCAGTGATCTCCACAACCTCACCTCGCCTCGACCATATCACGGTGATGACTCTGTTTTCATTGGTGATGGCTCTGGTCTCTCCATTACTCATACTGCTTCACTATCTCTACCCTCTTCTTCTCGTAACCTCACTCTAAATCATGTCCTCTGTGTTCCTAATATTCACAAAAACCTAATATATGTTTATCGATTGTGCAATGATAACAAGGTGTCTATTGAATTTGCTCATGCTGCCTTTCAGGTGAAGGATTTGAGCTCGGGTATCCCGCTACTCTAAGGCCGACCTAAAGACGAGGTTTATGAGTGGCCGGTGTCAACTGTATCTGCCTTCTTTGCTTCATCATCATCAACACCAACCTTATTGAACTGGCATCATTGCTTAGGCCACCCTAATTCTACTATCCTTAAGACTCTACTTTCAAAATACTCTCTTCCTTATTCTCAATCCTCTTCTCAATCTTTGTTTTGTTCTGATTGTTCTATTAATAATAGCCATAAGCTCCCATTTCACAAACGTCCATTACCTCCACCCATCCTCTTGAATATACTTTTTACAGATATCTGGATAACACCGGTACTATCTGTTGACAACTACAAATACTACTTGGTCCTAGTTGATCACTACTCTCATTACACTTGGCTATGTCCTCTCAAAGCTAAATCTCATGTTCATGACATATTTGTTGCCTTCAAAGCCCTTGTGGAAAACAAATTTGGCACTCACATTGGCACCTTGTTCTCGGACAATGGAGGAAAATTCATTGCTCTTAAGTCCTTTCTCTCCACCGCTGGTATATCACACTTCACTTCACCGCCTCACACGCCGGAGAATAATGGTGTCTCCGAAAGAATACATTGTTGAAACTGGCTTGTCTCTTCTCACAAAAGGAGGTCTTCCTACCACATATTGGACGTATGCCTTTGCAACCGCTACCTATCTCATCAATCGTTTACCAACACCAGTCATTGCCATGGAGTCTTCCTTCCTGAAGCTCTTTGGCACTCAGCCCAACTACTTTAAACTTCGAATCTTTGGTTATCTCTGCTTCCCCTGGTTGCGTCCTTATGCGGCTCACAAGCTTGAGCAACAATCGACTCTATGTGTCTTCTTGGGATACTCCCTCACTCAAAGTGCATACCTCTGTCATCAACCGAACATAGGTCGTGTCTACGTATCCCGACATGTCAAGTTTGACAAAACAACATTTCCTTTTTCCACTCTTCGTCCTATGCCATCAGAATCTACTCCATCATCCTCACCTTCTTTCTATCCGTCAGTTACAATTCTTCCTTCCACACCACCGCCTCTTCTGCTGTCGCCACTCGCCTCGCCGTTGCCTCCGTCGCATGGACACCCGCGCTCAGCTTCTCACCAGACTGTGTCGCCGGAGACTCATTCAGCAACACCGGTAAGTGATTCTTCCCTAAATCGTGACATTGCAAATCCGACATCAGATGCTTCCTCTCTTTCTCCTTCTCGATCCACAAGCCCAGTTACACCAAGCCCAAATTCCCATATATTAAACCCAACCGATTCTCCGGCCCATAATAATCAAAGCCCATTATCATCCCCTTCACCAAACCCATCTTTTCATCCACCTTCGCCACAACCTTCCCCTTCAACCTCCGATACCTCCTTTTCCATTTCCTCCTCTCAACCTCCCAATGCTCCTCCACCTCCATTTGCAAAATCAGTCTATGCAAACCCGCCGCAAGAACAATATTGTTAAACCTAAACAGAAAATAAATATCTCTGCTGCCTTATCTACAAACATCCCGACCGAACCTTTAACCGTGAACCAGGCTATTGTTGGTACCGCAATCTGTCACCTCAAGATACGGGCTTGGGCCGAGGCCCAACAAGATGTTAAGGGCCAAGGATGCACCCAGGACGGCCCATTGCTTCCTAGACTAAGGAAGAGAAGTTAAATGGGAAAAGAATCCACTTCAGAGCTAGGGACAGCGGTCAAAGGTTCCCTTGAAGTCATTAATTAGAAGACGGGATTTATGGACTAAATTGATAGGGAATTAATTGTAATTCAATAGTATAAAAGTAAGAGGGGGAGGAATGTAAAGGGGATCGGAAAGAATTTTAACGTTTGGCAATAAGAATACAAAACCCACTTCGCAAGTTTCAATTAATCTTTGCTTCAGTTCGGAACTAGAACGGTGGTAATACCTCCGCTCAGAATTCACTCTGGGACTAAGGTTAACATTTCAGTTCTCATAGCTATCAAGGAGAAGGTCTGGCGAGATGCAATGTCGGTCGAGATTGATGCTTTTGTGCACAATCAGACAATGGATCTTGTTCCTCAGCCACTGAATCATAACATTGTTGGATGTAAGTGGGTTTACAAAACCAAATTTTTACCAAACGGCACTCTTGGCAGGTGTAAAGCGAGACTTGTAGCCAAAGGCTACAATCAGGAATATGGTCATGACTACACCAAGACTTTTAGTCCGCTGATCAAAGCAACCACCCTATGTTTGGTTCTCGATGTCGCGGTAAGTCGCTCTTGGCCGATTCTTCAATTGGATGTTAACAATATGTTCCTTCAAGGAACACTAAAGGAGGAGGTGTACATGGAGCAACCACCGGGGTTTGTTGACTCTGATCACCCGTCGTATGTATGTCGTCTCCGCAAGGCCATATATGGTTAAGGCCATATATGGTTTGAAACAGGCTCCCCGTGCCTGGTACACTGAATTAAAAACGTATCTCCTCAATGTCAGATTCATCAACTCTCTCGCTGATACTTATCTGTTTATCCTGCATAGTGGAACCATTTATATCTATCTCCTAGTGTACGTTGATGATATACTTGTTACAGGCAATGATCAATCCAGCATTCGTCACATCCTTAAGCTCCTTGCTGACCGCTTCTCCGTTAAGGATCCACAGGACCTTAACTACTTCTTGGGCATCGAAGCTCATCGCACAGATAAAGGTCTCCATCTCTCGCAACGCAAGTACATCCTTGACATCCTTCATCGTCACAATATGCTTAATGTCAAACCTGTTGCTACGCCCATGGCGTCCTCTCCCAAACTTACTCTTCAATCCGGCACTCCTCTTTCTGATGGAAAGGAGTATCGCCAACTCGTTGGCAGGTTGCAATATCTTAGCTTCACTCGACTTGATATCAGTTTTGCGGTGAACCGCTTGTCTCAGTTCATGCATCGACCTACCCAGGAACACTGGTAAGCTGCCAAAAGAATCTTGCGTTACCTCGCCGGCAAAACCATTCATGGGATCTTCTTCTCGGCCAAAAATAATATCACTCTCCAAGCCTTCTCTGATGCCGATTGGGCAGGTGATACTCACGAATTTCAAAGAATAACCTCTTACTTTTTATATATGACTAAATATATTCATACCTTTCAAAAATACCAAAGTCATAAGAGAAATACCCTATACTAGCATCATTTTAAGTTTTAAGGACACAATTAGCACACGCGCTCAAAACTTCGAAAACTAGAGTATATTAATAATATTTCTCTAAAATTAATTATTAAATTTATGATAGAAAGAAGAACAAATTATAATCACAAGAATCTTACAATTTTGATTGATGTGAAGCTTTCAATCTCAGATCTTTAATTCCAATCTCTTCTTCTTCTTCTCAAAGATGCTTAGGCTTGTGTTAAATTGACAAAATCTCCGACGAATCCAAAAGCTCTGTTTTTGAGGGAAGAGCATGTGTTTGGAGCTAGGGTTTTCACAACGATAATGAATTTGATAAGCTCATTCTCTCTCGATCTCCTCTGTAATCAAATGGTGTATGGTGAGCATTCTGGATCGATAGATCATGATGATTTTGAAGACGGAGATAACAATTTGTAACACCCGCAAACCAATTTTTGGTATTTTGGTAAGGGTGTCGATCGACACCTTCTAGTGAGGCATCGATCAACACCAGTTATGGCCGGTTTGGTCGGTTCAATTTTAACTGTCCGGTTTGCGTGGTTGGTTTAGGGAATCCCTAAATCGAGTGTAAAAGAGGGGAAACGACCTAGGGTCGTGTTTTGGGGGTGATTTGGCCGCTTTTAGAGAAAAAGAAAGAGAGAAAAGTGTTCTTGAGCTTTTGGGAAGAGATTGAGAGATTCCTTGCTGTTCTTGGGAGATCTAAGGCTGGGAAGGTGTTAGAAGCTTGCTAGGAGTGAGGGAATTCGTCCTTGTTGGTCAGAATCTTCTTGAAAGAGGTGAGTGCATGACCATGGCTTATCTAAGCTAAGATCTCTAGATTCTATGTGATTTGGTGCTTATGTGGTTGTTTCTTTGAGTTCCCTATGGTATTTTCGTCGCTGTTGTGGCTGGGTTTGCTTCTGGGAGCGCAAGGAGCGGATTGGAGAAGATTGGAGGCGAGATTCGGAGTTTCTGATCGAGGGAAATCGCTGCTCGGCATCGGTGTCGGTCGACACCAGTTGGGGTGTCGGTCGACACCAACGCGAGGACGGCTCGGGACTTTGGCGAGTGTCGATCGATGCCATGTGGAGGTGTCGGTCGACACAAACTAGGGTTTTCGGGAGTGTCGGGCAGGGTGTCGGTCGACACCAGTTTGGTGTCGGTCGACACCAGTTTGGTGTCGGTCGACACCAGATAGTCAGTGTCGATCGACACCATCTGGTGTCGGTCGACACCCCTTGTTCAGTTACGATGGATGTTGCATGCTATGTATATTGCCTGGTTTGTTTTATTGATTGTTGTTTGTGGCATGTAGAGATCTTATTGCTTGTGTGTATAGCCCAGTAGATGGGAGGATTGCCTCACTGAGTGTTTATCAAATACTCATGCATCTCAATTTGTGTTTGTGGTGCAGGTAAAGGCAAATTGTGTAGCGTGGAATCATGGCGATGAGGAGGAGGATGATCTAGGGTCTCGTTTGTGTGATGTTGGTTATATTATTTATGTTGGAACCTTGGTTAGAGTTATGTTAGGTTGCTGGATAGATTGGATAGGAATGTTATTGTATTGATGATGTATCGTTTCTGTATTATTGGTATGTTTCCGCTGTGCATATTGGTTGTTATTGGGTTAATGAGGAATTGTGGTTTGGGTGGTTTAATTAAGTAGTATGGGATGCTTAATTATATGTTGTATTTATTATTAAAAAGAAAAAAAAAAAGGGTCGGTCATTTCATTTTGGTATCAGAGCCTTTACGGTTCTAGGATGGTTAAGTGGATGGTTAGAGCGGTTAGGAATTTAATTGGGTGAATTATTTTCTTTTTGCTTGATGCATGATGTTGTGTGATGGAATTGATTATGAGTAGTTAGTCAATTTGCATGTGGTATGGAGTCCTAGTATCATCCTCTTCGAGCCTTCAATGAGATTCCACGGTAAGATGTGTGTTTGTGTGCGGTTTTGATTTGTGTACTTAGCTTTCTGTTCTGGGTAGTGCAGATGGTTAAGGGTGGAGCTGTTGCTGGTCGTGGACGCGGACGTGGTGGGGGTCGCGGTCGTGGTCGTGGTCGTGGTCGTGGTAGGGGCAGAGTCCCAGCAGTGAGTGAGTCTGTTGAGCAGAGTGTGACAGCTGAGGGTGTCGGCGAGTCGCAGGATTTCCAGGAGGGGTCCATGAGTGTGGCCGGTGGTGGTACTGATAGGACCGTAGGCGCTGAGGGGGTCGGTGCGGGCGGTGTCGGTGCTCGAGTGGCCGGTGGTGCTAGGGTTCCGGGTGTGGGAATCCCAGCAGGTGGGGCTCCTGTGGGAGGTGTGGACCTGGCGGGCTTGTTGACACAGCTGTTGGAGCGGGTACCAGGTTTGGGCCCGGCTCAGGCTCAGGTAGTGCTACCAGTGGTGGTGGAGAAG
>NC_025686.1:8006110-8006175 GCF_000633955.1 Camelina sativa
GAGCCTGAGGAGGCCCAGATCAGGAGGTTTATGAGGGCTCTTCGTGATGACTTAAGGGTACATTG
>NC_025686.1:8007813-8021932 GCF_000633955.1 Camelina sativa
AGTGTCAAGGGCGTGGAAATAAGAATGGTAACCGGATGTGGATTTATGAGACTGATGGGGGTTCAATCTCAGGGTTACGGTTGAGATCGGAAGCGGATCCCGGGATTGATGGGGGTTCAGTCTCGAGGTTTTCTATGTGTTGACCGGGAGGGTCAGGTGTATGCTGGTCGGGGGGACCAGAGTGGTGATGACCAGTGGGTTCAGGGTGGTTTGGACCAGTGGTGTCCTTGTGGTGGCAGACCAAATGGGTGGATGGTACGAACCGTTGCGATGGTGTTTTGGTGAGTTTGCGGATGAGTGGCGGTGTTTTCAGATTCGAGGACGAATCTTCTGTTAGTGGGGGAGAATTGTAACACCCGCAAACCAATTTTTGGTATTTTGGTAAGGGTGTCGATCGACACCTTCTAGTGAGGCATCGATCGACACCAGTTATGGCCGGTTTGGTCGGTTCAATTTTAACTGTCCGGTTTGCGTGGTTGGTTTAGGGAATCCCTAAATCGAGTGTAAAAGAGGGGAAACGACCTAGGGTCGTGTTTTGGGGGTGATTTGGCCGCTTTTAGAGAAAAAGAAAGAGAGAAAAGTGTTCTTGAGCTTTTGGGAAGAGATTGAGAGATTCCTTGCTGTTCTTGGGAGATCTAAGGCTGGGAAGGTGTTAGAAGCTTGCTAGGAGTGAGGGAATTCGTCCTTGTTGGTCAGAATCTTCTTGAAAGAGGTGAGTGCATGACCATGGCTTATCTAAGCTAAGATCTCTAGATTCTATGTGATTTGGTGCTTATGTGGTTGTTTCTTTGAGTTCCCTATGGTATTTTCGTCGCTGTTGTGGCTGGGTTTGGCTTCTGGGAGTGCAAGGAGCGGATTGGAGAAGATTGGAGGCGAGATTCGGAGTTTCTGATCGAGGGAAATCGCTGCTCGGCAACGGTGTCGGTCGACACCAGTTGGGGTGTCGGTCGACACCAACGCGAGGACGGCTCGGGACTTTGGCGAGTGTCGATCGATGCCATGTGGAGGTGTCGGTCGACACAAACTAGGGTTTTCGGGAGTGTCGGGCAGGGTGTCGGTCGACACCAGTTTGGTGTCGGTCGACACCAGATAGTCAGTGTCGATCGACACCATCTGGTGTCGGTCGACACCCCTTGTTCAGTTACGATGGATGTTGCATGCTATGTATATTGCCTGGTTTGTTTTATTGATTGTTGTTTGTGGCATGTAGAGATCTTATTGCTTGTGTGTATAGCCCAGTAGATGGGAGGATTGCCTCACTGAGTGTTTATCAAATACTCATGCATCTCAATTTGTGTTTGTGGTGCAGGTAAAGGCAAATTGTGTAGCGTGGAATCATGGCGATGAGGAGGAGGATGATCTAGGGTCTCGTTTGTGTGGTGTTGGTTATATTATTTATGTTGGAACCTTGGTTAGAGTTGTGTTAGGTTGCTGGATAGATTGGATAGGAATGTTATTGTATTGATGATGTATCGTTTCTGTATTATTGGTATGTTTCCGCTGTGCATATTGGTTGTTATTGGTTTAATGAGGAAATGGTGGTTTGGGTGGTTCAATTAAGTAGTATGGGATGCTTAATTATATGTTGTATTTATTATTAAAAAGAAAAAAAAAAGGGTCGGTCGTTTCACAATTTTGAGCCACTGTTGATCATATCAAGTGATGGATGGGGAGCTTATCAGATCTGGATTAGAATCAATGAAGGTGAGATTCAATAGCAAATATGAGGCGTTGTTGAATTTTTTTATGAAATGGGAGTGAGAATAACCACGTCGAGTACAAAAAGAAGTTATAGAGTTCATAGATCCTAATTTCTAACATCCTTCATTCCAGGTATGTTCCATTGAAATAGAACCAAGTCGTACTTCTAGGAACTATGAGAGCATGGTTAAGCTTATAAAACATACCTATGTAAAACTGATCATTCTCTCTCTCACCTCTGTAAAACGTTTTTGGTGGTACAGGAAGAGAAACTAGAAGACTAGAAGATTCAGCTTTTGAAACTTCAACCATGGGTCTCAAGTAAACGGTAGAAGGATAGAGAAGCAACCGATTAACTCAGTAAAACGAGGTGGAGTTAACGAATACGACATGTAGCTAGAGTCTTGATGTAGAATTGGATCATCTTGTTTAGTATAGTTTACTTATCAACGAAACTTGCTTTGTTTCTCAAAAATAATGATGTCAGTATTAAAATTCCATATCAGTCAACTAAGATTCTTAAGCTAGTAACAAGACTTAAACTAGATTTAGATTCTGAAAAAATGGTAAGAGAAAAGTGGGATTTGAGTGATAATCACCTTCTAGGCTTCTACTGCTTAGCTCTTCCAAGATTTATAACTTGTAGTGGTTTTAGAGGAACGAGCGATTGTGGAGAATAATTGTCATAACAAACGTCCTTTAATTGAAGTTACTGATGAGGTAAAAGTGGAGTTAACAGTGAAACACCACAACTTAAAATAGAGATTTTTTTTTTTATGAAAGTCAACCTGAATGTTAAATGATCCTTCCTAAACATCATTCAATCATTCCTGAATAATTTTGTTTGCATCTAGCCTTGTTTTACCTATATTAATGTTTATTGTTAACCAGTTTGACTTATTTGTTACACTCTCTTAGTGCCAAAACATTTTATGAAGGTTATCCTAAAGTTCAAGAAATCTTTTCTGGTTTTCGTGGAATCCTTCCTGAATTAAATTATTCTCAATTTGATCGACACATAGTGACAATTTTTTTGATCATCTATAGACCGAACATAATGTTTCATGACACATGCATAGGATATGGCCTCGATTTATTGACAAACGCATGAATTTTATAGACTCTTTTACTCCTAAAAAGATAGTACAATAGTGATCAAACACAATAAGAAAACCATAGCAATTCTTGTTGTCAAGAGTTTTAGTTCAAGCGAAATAGAGTGAAAGTGAGATGTTTTAGGGATTCTATGACAGATAAATGTTCCAACTTTATGCAAATCTCAATGAACCCATTACTGGAATTTCAAGGCAACAAAAGTAAGATGATCACATGTCAAAGGTTGAAGCTCAAAGCAAATCATAAAGAATGACTAGAATAATAGCACAATTCCAATTAACAGTTTTAACAGCCCGTTTTTTATGTTTTCTATCATTTTAAACCTTTTCATGAAGGTTCTCCTGAGTTTTTTTAAAAAATATTTCATGAAAACCATCATGAATTACAAATAGTACTTCATGAATATTTTATTTTAAAAGTCATGAATCCATGTGTCAAAACAGAAACATGTGCAGATCAAAGGTACACGATATAGAGATTGGGAGTTGCGAAGCTTTGGTTAGCTTGTCTTTTTTGAACCAGAGCTCGTAAATCTCTCCGGTCCCTTTCTTAGCCATACCTTGTCAATGCTCTTGTTCTAAAGACTGTAATTTCCACAGAGAGAATAATTGATATTAGACACTGACAAGCTTTGCAGTAAACACAAAAGACACGTACAAAAACAAGATGGTTGAATATTTCAATGTTAATAAACTTACAGTAGCAGCAAATTCTACAACCTGTCACGTTTATTGATGCTTTAATCATGTAAAAATGTAAAAAGATCATTGAGAAGACAGCTAAAGATATAAACCCACTACGAGGTCCTTAATAGTCTTGTTATACTTTTTTACAACAAATAGAAAGATAGAATAAACAAACATACAACTAACTCAAAAAAATTCCAATTCCCTGAAATCTTATCATGATTTACCTTCAAATTCTCTATTATTCCTAAAATAGCTAGGCATGAGTAGCCAGGGAAGAGTGCACAACCAACAACCATTACGGGCCAAAAGAAATGTCATAAGTTTTTCAGAGATTTAAGGAAGATACATTTACTTATTTCAAAACTAAGACAGTGAGAAAACCAGGAACAGAAAAACTAAAAACCTAAAAAATGATATATGTCTTCTATATATGGATATCACAATATCTACTGGCAATGTAGGAACCTCTCCAATGTCAAATGCTACAATTTTATGGAATTAAGAATATTTACCTTTTCTAAATTGAACTCCACATTAGCACCCCTAGCAAGGGAGATACTCAACAATCCAGATAATAGTACAGCAGAGCCAGCAACATATGATCCACCCAACCAAGACTCCTAAGTATTTTTTAACCACACCATTGGTCACATTAAAATTACAAAGGAAAACAATAGTGTTTGCACTCAGAATGACATGTGTTGTTAACTTACAAAATCATTAATGTCTTTGTCAGTCACATCTGATGAGGGTTCATTCACAGAAGACAAGAACCTAGCTCTCGTAAATGTTTAGACAATTCTGCATCACTATTCATGGATTGCTCGTCCTGCAAATATCAAAGACAATCCCCATTACAATATCAGTTTCATCAACATGTCAATAACCTCATTGTTAAAAACAAAGAGCACCATATTGAAAATCTAAGCTTCCTCCACAAATTTAACCAGTTATTCTATTGGTCAACTGAAGGATATGACCTTACATAACAAATTAGATAACGAAAAGCTATAGAGCAGCTCGATCAACCACGAAATAAACCAAAAATCATTTTCATGAATCCAAATCATCACTACCGTTTTCTAAAGTCGTTGCGACTAAGCTTAAATTGTAAAATAATTCTCCTACAGCAATGAATGAAAATCTAAATACAGTCATCAACAATAGGTAACAACAAGAGATGAAGACAATCCAAATTCAAATTGGAGATAGAGAGTAGGAGTTGCGAAGCTTTGGCTAGCTTGTTTTTCTGAACTAAAGCTAGAAGATCTCTCCGGTCCTTGATTTGGCTCCTCTGTGATGTCGCAAACACGATTACTGGTTCCACTTACTTCAACTTGAGGATTCACCTCCAATGGAGATCCGATTGGGTTCTCCGATAGAATACCTATTCACATTTCTCCCATTCTCTCTCACTGTGTTATCTCTCGTCGGTGGAACACGGAGTCTCCAATTCTCACAATTTCGACAATTTTTTTGTTTTTCTTTTGTTTAATTTTATTAATATTTTTTATTATAATAAGTTGGTGCTAAAATTGGAAAATAAGATAGTGTGTGCTACATTTGGAACAAAAACTTAATTTAGTACTATTTTTGAGAATCTCTCAAGTCATAATCAGAGTTTCCAAAGATTTTGGACGAAAAATAAAAATGAAAGATGCGAGGACAATTTTATTTAATAATTATTAAGAAAAATTATATGTTGTATTTTTGTGTATATTTTAATATATTTTGATTAATATATAAATTCTATAATTTTAGATGGATTGTGTTGTAGATCATGCATGTAACACCTCTCGCTAATTCATTTGATATTAGACTAAAATATTTTGTTTATTATAGTAGACTAAACCGTAAAAACATATATAATGATATTTTGTAATTTCTAACCCGATCCAAAACATGCATGATCCGCAAAAATTTAAATTTTTTAGCAAGTTAAAACTATCTAGAATATTTAAATTTTGGATACTAATTTATTTTAGATTTCTTTTAAGTATATATTTTGGATATTACAAATAATAACTTCAAGTTTTTATATTTCTTCAAATGGAAAGGGTTTATTTATATAAATCTGACAAATAAAATGTTACTTTTCCAAATGTACTTCAAAACTAATAATAGGAGGATTCATATCCCAACAATGGGTTTCCCTTATATACATGATATGTCTTTGATTAAATGTACACAAATTCTCTAATTATTTTGATTTTTTTTTACACAAACTCACAAATATATTACAAATTCTATTTTTTTTTTATCATATATACAATTAGTTGAATATCTTTGAATATATAGGGAACCTGCTAGCCTATATATAGAGAAAGCTAATCGGACAGAGAAATGTTTCCAAAAAATATAAATAGCTCGTGTTCAAAGTTTTTTTTACATGAAAAAATTTAGCGATTTCAAGTAGGCCTTATAGGTAATATATGTATGCCTATTCATGATTTACATAAATGGGACCGTACCTGATATGCTCAAATTTACCCTAGAGCTACTCTCTCAAATTAAGAGGTCAATGTAGTATTTAGGGATCGAATCCACAAGAACTCTAGATTCACACAATAGATTTAATAATCTTTTCATTATGCTAAACCAAAATTGTAATTTAAATAGCAATGCAAAAACAGAAAATAATAGAGTTGTAAATCAATAGGAATAAACGCTAGGCTTAGAGAAATTCTCAGGAAATCATGGAAAATCAGATCAATTAATTAAGAAGCAGGATTCAATAATTAAGCATCGTTCTTGAACTCTAAACACAATTGTAAAATAAATCAGTTCTCACTGCAAATATTATCTAAGTTTTAAAACCCAAAAATCCAAATCTTTTCGCAAAATTCAAGTTAAAAAAACCAGCAATAAAATCAAGTTTAGATAAGTTCACAAAATTACAAAATCAAATCTCTTTGCAAAAAGTAATTTTGCCCACCAAAGGTTTTTGTCAGGAAAATGAATGATATTCTCATATCAATCAATTATCCTAAGATCTAAATCCAGATGACTAATCAAAGATCTAGCATTAGGAACAACCTATGATGAAGAACAAGAAAGATAATGAATCCTAAATTAACAAATCTAACAATCCATGAAATCCCTAATGAGAAACCCTAAACCTAACAAGCAGATCTACCCAAACATAATCAATGAAACACAAAACATCTTCTGAATAAATTGCATTAAGAAAGAGATTAAAGAAGAAGTAAAGGAGTTCTGAATCTTCTCTGAAGGAGTCTTGATTCTTCTCTCCAAAAGCTCTCTAAAAATCTCTCAGGGTTTTGCTCTCAAAATTTGCAGGGAAAAATAAAGCTTAGGTCTAAAGCAATGACCCAAAAATCCTATTTATATTCCTAAAAACGTCCAGGGACTAATGATGCAAATATGGAAAACTTTGGGGCAACTTTGTAAATCTTCAAAACTTGTGGGAAAACTTCTGATTCTTCTGTTGGATGATGCATCGATCGACACCAACACTTGCATCAACCGATGCAAGTCTCAGAACTTGTCTCCCTACTTCACAGCTTAGCCTCAATGCTTGAATGTGCTCCAAATCCTCCTATTTAGCTCCATTATGCTCCCATCCATGCTAAATCTTATAAAGACTCAAAAAGACTCTAAAAACACCAAAAAGACTATAAATAAGACTTATATCATGGCTAAAAATACCTAAAAACCATGATATATCAATTCCCCCAGACTTAGCTTTTGCTTATCCTCAAGCAAATCAAGAACTTCATCTGTGGAAAAGGTTTGAAAACGCGGAAACTCCTTTTCTTTTTAAAGTAATGCCATGATAATCCAAACCATAATCCATATGCTTAGCAGACTAATCCAAAACGAACCACCATGTACTTCTCCATTGGCATTTGTTTCATCCCAAATTCCACAACATCCTCCATTAAGCCTTCATCGATGGGACTCATCAATTTGATCAATGTCAAGAACCTTCTAGACTCATTCCCGTACAATACCATAACAAGCAGTACATTTTTTTTTAACTAATGTGGTACTCTTTCTCTCCCCCAGACTTATTCTATTTAATTTTCCTTTGAGCTTTGGTTTTTTTTTATTAGTATTTTTTTTAATCAAGGGTGTAAGCGAATACCAGGGTCATTAGTAATTTACCTACCCTTCGCTTCCAAGCTTTGTGTGATCATTTGACTCAAGAGTAGAATAATGGGGTCACAGGTAATTCACCTATCCCTCTAAACTGATCAAAATCATCTCATCTTTTTTTTTTTCTTTTTTTTTTTTTTTAAGACAAAGCTCTCAGGAAAAATATTTTAAACTTAAATAAGGGAGAGGAGTACCAATTTTTTTCTTTACTGAAATCTTACTTGTCATGTATGAACAAGGAGTCAAGCTCTATGAACATCAATCTCCTTGATGAGTATAAAAAGTAAAGTACACAAATTACCTCAGACTTTTGTGGATTCTGTTGGAAATTTGGTGTCTCTGGTTCTCTGGTCAGCCTTTGGATTTTTCATTAGTCGGATTTGAACTCAATCTGCAGCATTAATCTACCAAGGCAGTACACTAAAAAGAAAAATCATAGTTCCCAACAAAATTTTTTACTCAATAAAACAATTTTTTTTTTCGACTGACTCTCAAAAACAAAAACGTAGTTAGTAACTGCCTCCCCCAGACTTAAACAACACTGTCCCCAGTGTTATCAAGTAAGAGATTGGGGAAGAAAAATAAACAAAAACGAATAAGTATTGAAATTGTGAACAAAAATGTGTTACCAGTCCGGATGTTCTGTGTCGACCAATGCTGATGGTGTGTCGGTCGATGCACTCTGCAGATGCAGAGAGTTTGAACATTACTCATGAGTTAGCGGCGATTAAGTTGTGTTTCTCTCCTTCCAGGATGTTAGCTCTGCTAAAAAGCACTCAAACACAAGACTAAACGCAACATGATAGATAGAAGTTCACAATTCAATATTAATTCAAACTGACTCAAAGCAATAATAAAAATGACTCAAAGTGGAAAAGAAAAACCTAAGAGTGGGTTGCCTCCCACTAAGCGCTTGTTTTCAGTCATTAGCTTGACTGTGTCGGATCTCAGGCATCCAGTGGATCAGAACGTGGCATTGAATGCTTCTGAGAGGAATATCTCATCATCCAAGGTGGTGTATAAGCTTTAGGTGCATGAGGTTTTCGAAGGATATGAGGAACAGGACCAGGGCGGGATTTAGGGACGGGTGGGTGTCCTGCAAAATCATCAATAGAAGAAACAAGCGCTCTACGATAATCTCGTGGCTTGGTTAACTGCACAACAGTTTTTGTACCTTTGAAATTCTTATTGATGAATGGAGAAGATTTAGGTGAAGAAGATGCATACCCTTGCCTTACCTCTGGGTTCTGGACTGTGGAATGGTGAGATTTCAGCTTTATAACTGGTCTAGGACTTGCAGCCAACGAATCAACTCGAGAATCTTCGGTTTTGGACAAGTCCGAGCCGATTTTGGAAGGTGTGTTGATCGATGCAATAGCTGCATCGATCGATGTTGAGCCTGTAACTCGTGTTTCAGCGTCTTCTTTGCGGCTTATCTCATCACTCTTCTCAACTGTCTCAAACTCCTTAACAAACCCAGCAGTGATGTCTTCATGGAGCTTTCTGATCATATCATCATAGAAAAAATCTCCACAGAAAATGTCTGACCATCAATAGTGGGGGCTCTCCTTAGCTTGTCCATCTCAAAGTTCATAACCAAATCATCCACATTCAAGGCTATGTGTCCCTTCTTAACATCAATGTTGGCACCAGCTGTAGCCAAGAATGAGCGTCCTAAGATGAGAGGATCACTAGGCTCTTTGTCATATTTCAACACCACAAAGTCAGTGGGAATCATGCAATCTCCAATCTTAATCGGAACATCTTCTAAGACACCTTCAGGAATCCGTCTGGATCGATCAGCTAAGATAAGAGAGATCTTAGTTGGCTTGAAATCTGTCATGCCAAGTCTCACAGCAACAAAATGTGGCATTAAATTGATACTAGAGCCAAGATCGCAAAGAGAGTGACGAAACCTTCCTGTGGAGATAGAGCAATCCTACACAAAACTTCCTGGATCTGGTAACTTCTCTGTAATCCTACTATGAATCATTGCACTCACTTTCTCAGAGACAGCCACTTTCTGCTTCCTCACCTTCTTCCTCTGTGCAGGCTGGTTCAACAGAATTGCATTGACATCCTTGGTTAGCAATGCTCCTTCCTCAGGGCTCAAACCATTAGTGACCATCCTCTTCACATATCGCTTAATCCCAGGAGAAAACGTGACAGCATCAATCAAAGGCATCTCTATCATCACCTTATCCATCATAGCCTTGCATCTAGCTTCTTCAATCTCCTGCTTGGACCTCCTAGGCTTAGGAAAAGGAACCTTAGGCTTGCTCTGAATCAGATGGTGGAACTCGGAGAGAAACCGGAGCTGTTTGTGGGGTGTGTCGATCGATGTTAATGTTGTGTCGATCGACACTTGAATGAGTTTGCATCGATCGATGCTCCTGTGTATCGGTCGATGCAACATCAGCTGCCGGATGGTTGTCTTCTTCATTCACTAAAATTGTTGCATTACAAACATGTTTGGGGTTCGACTCAGTTCTTCCAGGGGGAAAACCTTCTTGTCGTTTAACAGACCCAGCAGTCTAAATAACTTGATTCTCTAGCTTCTTGACATGAATGTTTAATGCATCGATCTTCCCATTCAGCTCAGTGTAGACATTGTCAATCTTCCCATTGAATGTCATTGTCAACTGCTCTTGACCCTGAAGAATCTGCTCAAGCATAGCCTCCATTCGACTCTCAGAAGTCTGTGGTGGTGGAGACTGATAAGAAGAATTCCGATATGTTCTTGTAAAACCGTTGTTTTGTTGCTGCTTCTGTTACTCACCTGATTTCCAAACTTCTGACCCTGATACCCAGCTCCATACACATAGTTGACATCTTCTGTATTCTCTGGCTTTAGCTCAAAAATCTCAACATCTTCCGCAAAATGGACAGACTTCTTTCCCACAAGAAGATTGTGCACTGAATCCAGTTTGGCATTAACTGAAGCTAGCTGATTTGAATCATAACCCTCATGTGCTCTTTTCCGCTCTAAGTCCGCATTCTTGGTGTTGTTGCTTGATGCTAGCCTTTCTATCAACTTTTCAGCGTCATCTGGGTACCTTGTCTTGAAGTTCCCATCACTAGCAGCATCCAAAGCCATCTGATACCTCCAATCAATACCACTAAAAAAGATACTGATCAACTGCACCTCTGAGAAACCATGATGTGGACAATCCCTCTGGTATGCTTTGAACCTTATCCAAGCAGCTTTGTAAGATTCAGCAGGTCCTTGTCTAAAGGTAGAGAGCTTGATCCTCAGCTCATCAGACATCGCATCATCATAGAAATAGTTCAAGAACGCCACCTTGATGTCATGCCAGGTTGTCAGAGATCCTGGTTTGAGCTGCCTTAGCCAATGAGAAGCTTCCCCAGCAAGAGAGTAGGGGAAAAGCTTGCAGTAGAGATAGTCCTCAGTGACTCCATTAGCCTTGATGCTTGTAACTATGTCCTCAAAGTGCTCAATGTGGTCTAGAGGCTTCTCATGTGGCAAGTTCTGGAATGGTCTTTGGCCAACAAGAGAGAAGTAGGTAGGCTTCAGCTCAAAATCATTCCTTGGGAATGGAGGAGGAACAATTGCGGAACGGTTCTCATAGAATAAGTCTGGCCTGTTGAAGTCCGCAAGAGTCTTGACAAGCTCTCCATTGTTGTCCCGTCTAGGCTGAAGGTCCAAATTGGCTCCATTCGCACCAGCTCTGACATTGCGTCGATCGATGCCAAGGTTGCTTCGATCGATGCCAAGGTTGCTTCGATCGATGCCTTCTTGGTTGCGTCGATCGATGCCGACATTGCGTCGATCGATGCCATCTGCATTCTCATCAATGACGACGAGTTCTTCCTGAATGACTCTTCCATCAGCATCAAGTTTTTGGCCTTGTTCGTTGCGCACATAACCCTCTTGATCCCTCAATACTCCAGCCGCATCTGGTCTCAATATGATTGGGTTGACCATCTTTGTTGATTTGGCTGCTTTTGTGTTCTCACACTCTAGTTGTCCTAACTCTTGGTTTGTAAGCTTCACAACTGGACCAGTAGGATTTTTCCTGGTGCTAGGCTTAGGCATGTACCTGAAACACACAAGAGAAAAGAAATAAAAGCGTGTGAGTAAAATAGAAAAATAAAAATATAGACAAAATCCTATGTGAATCAAAAGAGTCCCCGGCAACGGCGCCAAAATTTGATATGCTCAAATTTACCCTAGATCTATTCTCTCAAATTAAGATGTCAATGTAGTATTTAGGGATCAAATCCACAAGAACTCTAGATTCACACAATAGATTTAATAATCTTTTCATTATGCTAAACCAAAATTGTAATTTAAATAGCAATGCAAAAACAGAAAATAAAAGAGTTGTAAATCAATAGGAATAAACGCTAGGCTTAGAGAAATTCTCAGGAAATCATGGAAAATCAGATCAATTAATTAAGAAGCAGGATTCAATAATTAAGCACCGTTCTTGAAGTCTAAACACAATTGTAAATTAAATCAGTTCTCACTGCAAATATTATCTAAGTTTTAAAACCCAAAAATCTAAATCTTTTTGCAAAATTCAAGTTAAAAAAAACCAGCAATAAAATCAAGTTTAGATAAGTTCACAAAGTTATTAAATCAAATCTCTTTGCAAGAAGTAATTTTGCTCACCAAAGGTTTTTGTCAGGAAAATCAATTATATTCTCATATCAATCAATTATCCTAAGATCTAAATCCAGATGACTAATCAAAGATCTAGCATTAGGAACAACCTATGGTTAAGAACAAGAAAGATAATGAATCCTAAATTAACAGATCTAACAATCCATGAAATCCCTAATGAGAAACCCTAAACCTAACAAGCAGATCTACTCAGACATAATCAATGAAACACAAAACATCTTCTGAATAAATTGCATTAAGAAAGAGATTAAAGAAGAAGTAAAGGAGTTCTGAATCTTCTCTGAAGGAGTCTTGATTCTTCTCTCCAAAAGCTCTCTAAAAATCTCTCAGGGTTTTGCTCTCAAAAGTTGCAGGGAAAAATAAAGCTTAGGTCTAAAACAATGACCCAAAAATCCTTTCTATATTCCTAAAAACGTCCAGGGACTAATGATGCAAATATGGAAAACTTTGGGGCAACTTTGTAAATCTTCAAAACATGTGGGAAAACTTCCGATTCTTTTGCTGGATGATGCATCGATCGACACCATCACTTGCATCAACCGATGCAAGTCTCAGAACTTGTCTCCCTACTTCACAGCTTAGCATCAATGCTTGAATGTGCTCCAAATCCTCCTATTTAGCTCCATTATGCTCACATCCATGCTAAATCTTATAAAGACTCAAAAAGACTCTAAAAACACCAAAAATACTATATAAATAAGATTTATATCATGGCTAAAAACACCTAAAAACCATGATATATCAGTACCCATTTATCATGCACGATAAAAGTTTAAGTGAGCATCCCATGACATTTTTGAAATCCGTGTTGATTGTACATTCATAAAAAAAAAAAAAAAAAAAAATCTTCCATTGATAATGTAGAGAACAAACCCTTTTGTTTGCCCTAGATAAGACAATAATGTCAATAAATAGATATTTTGATACCGGTCTTAGAGAAGCAAACTCGCTCTTTTGTACATGCCTAACAGGCGTACTTGTACAATTGAATATACATTTTTCTGTTACCTTGTGTTGGTGTGGGGTTTAGTACCAATGTCATACCGACCTAAACCGAAAGTAAACCGAATAATTCTGAAGATCAGTTAAATCGGGGGATCTTCCTTTTGGGCCAGCTAAATGGACATATAAGCGGAAGCCCGCCAAAGTATACCGACCGACATCCAAGACCACCTCCGAGTCCAATCTGATTATCAAAAGGGAAAATTTAACTTATATTCAATCTAAGATTTAAGAAAAATAGATTTATCTTGTAATTTAGGGAATCATATAAATAAGGAGATTTCCCCTCCATGTAGAGTATCCAGCAATCAATACAAAAGTCCTAGTTCTACATTATTTTTGAGAGAAAACCAAACTTCTTCTTTAAGAGTTCTCAATTCTTCTTTAATTCCAGTTTTGATCCAGTTTTTAAAAGTAATTTGTTAAGTGACTTTGTTTCTTCCCTTAAACAAATTTATTCTACACCTTGTCTTATTATTCTTTGCCTATGCTCTTTATTGTGTTGACTATTGTTTTTTTTTTGTTACTCGAAGAGATTCCAAATTGGTGTCTGTCAAGGATATATGAATTTTGGTATCGATAAATTAAATGTTTTATAGCCTTCAAAATTTTAGTATACATATGTATTTTAATTTTTTTAAATATATATATATATTTATATAAAGATAATAAAACAAAGAAAACATGAAGAATTAAATTAAAAAATTAAAAAATAAAATTAAAAACAATGTAAAATATATATTAAACCAAATATATAATCAAATTTTTACAATAATATCTTAATTAAATTTTCAACCCATATAAGAACATGAATATATATATATATATATATATATATATATAT
>NC_025686.1:8022076-8031636 GCF_000633955.1 Camelina sativa
CGGTACCTGAAACCCCATCTTTCTAAGTTGATCGCTTAGTTTTTTTTTTTTTTTTTTGATAACTCAAGAGTGATCCTAAAGACTTCCTAGGCCCAAAGACTAATTTCCTGGAGCCGAGAGAAATCATGTTAAATTTCGAACCCCCATGACCAATGCTAGTAGTTTAACCGATCAAGGTCCACAATACCACATATGCAAAAAAAAAACATTTTATATCATTGTCAAAACACAACTAGGTTAATAAATTGGTTATCACCGAATCTCTATTATATTATTTAAGCAACCCTATAAACAAATAACCCTACTTTATGTAAGATATTACATAAAATGCCACTGTATTTTCAATACAAAAATATAATAACAAAATCTTAATATTAATTTGTTGTAACCAGAAAATGATTACCTAAAAAATAGCAATTATTAATTTATTAGATTACACGAAATCATTAATAAAATAATTTCAGAATTATTTAATAAAATAATAATAAAATAATCTCGAAATTATGTAATAAAATAATTAAACAGATTCTATTTATTGTTTTAGAAATTTTAGGAAACAATAACAAACTATTTAGAAAAATATAAAACTTAAATTTATTTATAAAACTAAGATTAAATATTTACATATCTAAATCATTTAATAATAACAAATATATATTAAAATTAAGATACAATATTGTTTCTATTTTTAAAATATATCTATATACTTATTTAAGCTATGTTGTTAAAAATTTAACCAGTTCTGATGTGACATATTACGAAAATGTCATTATATTTTAATTATTCTAATAAACAAAAGAAAAGTTTAGATTTGTTTATAAAATTATAAAACTCTATTTATTATTTCATAAATCTTAGGAAATAATAACAAACTATTTAATTGGCTAAAACTTAATTGTTTATACACAATATTAACTATATAAACACTACTAAGTGTATAATGTTGATAATATTCATAACATAATTGTAACTTTTACCTATAAATTTAATATATAACATGTTATACCAATAACTTCAATTTGTAAATTTGGTATATTAAGATCTCTAAACACGATCATATTAATTTGTAATACCAAATCACGGGTCAATACATATTTTGTTGGGTTTTTTTAGCTTTACCAAATGTATAATTAACGAATTTGGTATTGCACCAAACCAAAATAGTAGAGTATGACCTTCAGCAAAATAAAATATATGATTTTATAAAATGTATAGAATTAATAATTTTTCTACTATTATTTTGTAACAAACAAATCTAAATTTACATAAATATTTCCTCACGCTGGTAACATTATTCTACAAAATATTAACTTGTATTTATGAGTCGGGTAATAAAACGGGTAATAATACGGGTAACGGAACGCTTAAAAATTAAATTAATATCCAATACTCGATCATTATTCACGGATAATAAAATTATTATACTTTTTATTATCATACCTTTCACTCGACCCTAAAGCTGAGGATACAAACCGAAAAACGGGTCGAATACGAGTATTGGTAGTAGTTTTCAGGACTACTTATTAGTAGTTTAATATGAATACTCACTATTTAGTACTATATTATATAGTATGTAACTGAATAATACAACATAAACATATTATTAACAAATAAAAAAAAAAAAAAAAATTCTCCGCGTTACCAGCGCGGATCATTATCTAGTTAGTCTTTAAAATCCATTTTCTTGATCAATTTATGAGCGTACACCGATATCTAAAAGAAGAAAAGAGTGCTACGTTATTGTTTTTGATTTTATTTAGAGAAGTGAGTAGAAAAGTGGGCACGTTTTTGTTGTTTTGACCTCTGCACAGCAACCCATTGACACGTATTACTTTCTGTCATTTTCCAAATCGATTAAACATAACTATTTGGGACCAGCTACAATTCGACACTCGTTTATTATGTGTGTTTTTAGCATCATCGCTAATTTGGAAAATTCCTAGATTTTTTTATGGCCTTTCGTTCTTATAACAAGAATCGAGTTGTTGTTGTCTCCATTTATTGGTCAGTAATTTACAAAAATGATAAATAGCAAAATTGTAACAAACTTAAATCAATCAATCACGTTGTTCGAACACCAATTTGTCCTCTGCTCAAGCAAGTTCACATGCCACTAAGCTCTTCACGCAACACAACAAGACTTATAATCCAATCACAACAAGCGCACAACGTATCCGGTAACCATACCCGGCCGGTGGTCCTATATGCCAATCATTCCCCAATACAAAACATTATTTCAGTTTTGAACAATGCGATATATCTTCACCATCATGTAAAAGATATATCTAACCAGCAAATATTTTATTATTTATAGAAAATTTTATTTTGGATAGATAAGGTTTGAATATCACAAATATTTTAAATAAATGTATCTATATACTTATTTAAGCAACCCTTTAAACAAATAACCCTATTTCATATAAAATATTACACAAAATGCCACTGTATTTTAATACAAAATATAATAACAGAATCTTAATATTAATTTGTTGTAACCCGAAAATGATTATCCAAAAAAATAGTAATTATTAATTTATTAGATTACAAGATATCATTAATTAAAAAAATTCGAAATTATTTATTAAAATAATAATAAAATTATTTCAAAATTATGTAATAAAATAACTAAACAGATTCTATTTATTGTTTCAGAAATCTTAGGAAACAACAACAAACTATTTAAAAAATTATAAAACTTAAATTTATTTATAAGACTAAGATTAAACACTTACATATCGAAATCATTTAATAATAACAAATATATATTAAAATTAGGATACAACATTGTTTATATTTTTGAAATATATCTATATACTTATTTAAGCTATATTGTTAAAAATTTAATCAGTTCTGATGTGACATACTATGAAAATGCTATAATATTTTAATTATTCTAATAACTAACAAAAGAAAAGTTTAGATTTGTTTACAAAATAATAAAACTCTATTTATTGTTTCATAAATCTTTGGAAATAATAACAAACTATTTAATTGGCTAAAACTTAATTGTTTATACACAATATTCACTATATAAACAATACTAAGTGTATAATGTTGATAATATACATAACCTAATTGTAATTTTCACCTATAAAATTAATATATAACATGTTATACCAATAACTTCAATTTGTAAATTTGGTATATTAAGATCTCTAAACACGATCACATCAATTTGTAATACCAAATCACGAGTCAATACATATTTTGTTGAGTTTTTTAGCTTTACCGAATGTATAATTAACGAATTTGATATTGCACCAAACCAAAATAGTAGTACCAACTACGGGTCAAAATCAGAGTATGACCTTAAGTAATTAAATATATGATTTTATAAAATGTATAGAATTAATAAATTTTCTACTATTATTTTGTAACAAACAAATCCAAATTTACATAGATATTTCGTCACACTGGTAACATTATTCTACAAAATATTAACGTAAATTTATGAGTCGGGTGATAAAACGGGTAATGAGACGGGTAACGGGACGCTCAAAAATTAAATTAATATCCGGTACTCGATCATTATTCACGGATAATATAATTATTATACCTTTCACTCGACTCTAAAGTTGCGGGTACCTTTTTTCGGGACGGATACAAACCGAAAAACGGGTCGAATACGGGTATTGGTAGTAGTTTCAGGCCTACCTATTAGTAGGTTAATATGAATCAAAACTCACCATATAGTACTATATTATATAAAATGTAAATAAATGATATAACATAAATATAATATTAACAAATAACAAAATAAAATAAAATTTTCTCCGCGCTACCAGCGCGGGCCATTATCTAGTATACATATAATTCATAAACATTTTGAACATGTGATAATAAACATGTATGTTCTCATTTTCTTTTAGTATATAAGGACATAAAATCGGAATGACTCCTCACTGGTATCGCAAAGCTATCATCACTTGTTCCCTTACTATTACGGCCACTGGACTTAACAATTTCAAATATGTGGAAGATTGGGCAGAGAGGAAACCCCTATGTCAAGAGACTCGTTTCTGCGCCGTTCACGACCTTGCCGTCCTTACCTACTTCTTTGGTTGAAACAGGGCAGAATCGTGTCATTGATGCTTCTTTAACTCTCATCCGTGAAAGAGCAAAACTCAAAGTATATAATGTTTCTTCTTTCTTTTCTGTTTTTGGATACACTTATAGGTTATCGTTTATAATTCATCATTAATTTTCTTTAGGTTGTACGAAATAAATAGAGTATTGTATATATTGTGTAGGGAGAGTTAGTGCGACTCATTGGAGGAGCGAAAGCTACAACAGCTCTTCTTGGAGTACCACTTGGTCACAACTCTTCTTTCCTTGAAGGCCCAGCCTTGGCTCCTCCTCATGTAAGGGAGGCTATTTGGTGTGGTAGCACAAACTCCACCACTGAAGAAGGTAACATGAGTTTCTATGTATAGTTACCAACTTGTATTTTAAATGTTGCACACTCACATGTTTTTTATAGCCACAATAGTCTATATGGTATTTTATATACAGATAATTACTCAATACTCTGTTTATAGGGATGGAGCTAAAGGATCCACGGATTCTAAGTGATGTTGGGGATATTCCAGTACAAGAGATTAGAGAAATGGGTGTTGATGATGAAAGACTGATGAATGTAGTAAGCCAATCTGTGAAGCTGGTGATGGAAGAGGTAAGCTTTTTGACCATTAGATCTAATCTTATGCCATCTTTGGAGAAGTCCTTTAGTGTTGTTTAAGGCAAATGAAGTAACTGAGACTTTGTTTATTATTGTGTCAGGAACCATTGCGCCCGCTGGTCATAGGTGGAGACCATTCTATATCTTATCCTGTTGTGAGAGCCGTTTCCGAGAAGCTTGGAGGACCTGTGGACATTCTTCATCTTGATGCGCATCCAGATATATATGACCGTTTCGAAGGCAATTATTACTCTCATGCATCTTCTTTTGCTCGTATCATGGAAGGTGGCTATGCCCGGAGACTTTTACAGGTTGGTGTCTAATATCATTTTTTTGTCTATACGTGGGCAATCTATAAAAAAAACATAATCCTAAGGAGAACCCAAACTGTTATTGTAGGTTGGGATCAGATCGATAAACAAGGAAGGACGAGAACAAGGCAAGCGGTTTGGAGTAGAACAGTATGAGATGCGAACCTTCTCAAAAGATCGCCAAATGTTGGAAAATCTGGTATCTATCTATCAATTTATTTCTAAGTTTAGATAAGACATAATAAAGTTGTTGTGGTTGTAAATTAGAGTTCAGTTTGGTTCGGTTTCGAAATAAAGTTTGGTTCAGCTTTAATTTTAGGAATTTGGTTCGGTCTTTAATTATATACACTCCTTATAGAGTTTTTTGTACATATTATTAAGTTATAAATTGAATGTGGTTTGTACAGAAACTAGGGGAAGGAGTGAAGGGCGTGTATATCTCGATTGATGTTGACTGTCTTGATCCGGGATTTGCACACGGAGTATCCCATTACGAACCAGGAGGCCTTTCTTTCCGAGACGTCCTTAACATTTTACACAACCTTCAGGGAGATTTGGTCGGGGCAGATGTTGTTGAGTACAACCCGCAGCGCGATACCGCAGACGACATGACGGCAATGGTAGCTGCTAAGTTTGTTAGAGAGCTAGCGGCAAAAATGTCTAAATGAATCTGAACCGTATTTTGGAGTTTTTGGTTTGTTTTATGCTTCATGTGTTTCATCGTGTAAGCTTGTAATATGCAATAAAGTGTGGCTGGATAGGTATGAATTAATATGTGTTTAAATGTGTTTGAATGTGTTTCATCGAACAAAATTAATATGAATTGGCCCTTATAAGCTGAAAGAAATATCAAATTATCAATACAGTTTAGATAAACTATATTTTCTTTTCTTTTTTGAGAATAGATAAACTATCTTATTAAATAAAATATTTTGTAACACGTTGTAAAAATTGATATTTGACATACTGCGATCTGTGTCAAAATTAGTTTAGACATATCAGAACAATACAATATCTTATTTGGTATCTTATATACAGTTCGTTAGTTGACGAAAGCCAAAAAAAAAAAAAAAAAGAGTTTTGGAGATTGCTTAAGTAGTTTGTTTACGGACTAATTTAGATCTCGACATGGTTTAGGCGTACACACACATGACACACTCATATACTTGATAGATACGACTTTATATGGCAAATTGATACTGAAACGAAGATTTCAACAAGATGATTAACATATCATTACACTATAATAATATAAAATAGAGTTACACTTTCATTGAATCTATTATAGAGAAAGAAAAAGTGAAATAACAATAACTACTGATTATAATTATAAAATAGTTCATTAAAAATAAACAAAATAATAGTTGATAAAGATTACACACTAATTAGGTTCATCTTGTGTTCGGGTACAACAACGATATAATTTACAGAAGACGTAAACCAAAATAAGACCTACCAAACAGCCGTTTAAGAACTAGGGGTCCAGAAAATTCATCATGTTTGTTTTTACAACACAATAAAACTTGTTCTCTAGTATCTTCTTCTTTTAAATAACTTCTTAGGATACATTAGAGAGGTAATGTGGTCTATATAACTGTATAATAAAAATCCTTATTTTCACAACTTGCTTATCAAGATTAACATAACCGGACAATTCAACTTAAGTAAATAAAAACACACCAAAAAAAAATTAACAGAACAATAAAATACATAATATAAAATTCTTTTAATACTATGTGATAGGTACCGCCAATCATTTGAGAATATGTCTAGATATTTTTCTCTTTTGATAGATCCCCTATATATTAAAAGAGAAACATTATGGAGAAAAAGCTGACGTGTCATCGCCATAGAGTTCCGTAGGCAATTTATTATTCACTCTTAGTATTCCATAAAATTACATAAAACTGACACTGTTATATATATTTTTTGTCAACTGCCACTGATATTTAGTTTATTTATATACACAATATTTATTTTTTTCAATATACACAATATATTTCTCCTATAAATTGGTAAATATTATTCAAAAATTGATAAATATTATCCTCTACATATTTTCAATATTAAATTAATTTTATTATGTATTGTAATATAATAATATAACTATATTATGAGATGTAAAAAAATATATATCATTCAATGTTACATTTCTAATAATTTTCTAAAGCTCTAATGGTGAAAGAATTGAAGATCATTAAATATATAGGGGATTTACATTAAATTGTCATTAGTATAACTAAGAAATATTTCATTCAATAATTGAAGGAAGTCTATACTATATTAATTGGAGAATACACTTAAGGGTTAAACAAAAAAAATCATATCAAATATCCATGTTGCCAAAATGACACAATTTACATATTAAGAAGAAGATTAAACAACAGATTTATTATATTTTAGGAAATAGTTCAAATTAGTTCCATAATAATCAGGTTATGAGAATTTTGTGTGGGTATATTATCCTAGATCTACTCTCTCAACTTAAGAGATCAATTGTAGTACTTAGGGATCGATCCAAAAGAACTCTAGATTCAGACAATAGATTTAATAATCTTTAAATTATGCTAAACAGAAATTGTAATTTAAATAGCAATGCAAAACAGAAAATAAAAGAGTTGTAAAATTCAGAAGGATTAAACGCTAGGCCTAGGGAAATTCTCAGGAAATCATGGAAAATCAGATCAATTAATTAAACAAGCAGGATTCAATAATTAAGCATCATTCTTGAACTCTAAACACAATTATAAAATAAATCAGTTCTCACTGCAAATATTATCTAAATTTAAAACCAGAAAATCCAAATATCTTTGTAAAATTCTAGGTTAAAAATCATCAATAAAATCAGGTTTAGATAAGTTCACAAAATCACTAATTCAAATCTCTTTGCAAAAAGTAATTTTGCTCACCAAAGGTTATATCAGGAAAATCAAATTTATTCTCATATCAATCAATAATCCTAAGATCTAAATCCAGATGACTAATCAAAGATCTAGCATTAAGAACAACCTATGGTGAAGAACAAGAAAGATAATGAATCCTAAATTAACAGATTTAATAATCCATGAAATCCCTAATGAGAAACCCTAAACCTAACAAGCAGATCTACTCAGACATAATTGTAAGAACACAAATCATGAATAAAATAGATAGCATTAAGAGATTAACGAGAGAAGAAAAGGAGTTATGAATCTTCTCTAAAGGAGTCTTGATTCTTCTCTCCAAAAGCTCTCTAAAAATCTCTCAGGGTTCTGCTCTCACAAGTTGCAGGGAAAAATAAAGCTGAGGTCTTAACAATGACCATAAAAATCTTATTTATATTCCTAAACACGTCCAGGGACTAATGATGCAAATATGAAAAACTTTGGGGCAGCTTTGTAAATCTTCAAAACTTGTGGGAAAACTTCCAATTTGGCTTGTAGACTCTGCATCGATCGATGCTGATGTTGTGTCGATCGATGCATCTTTCTCAACACGTCTCCCAACTTCACTGCTCAGCCTCAATGCTTGATTAAGCTCTAAATCTTCCTATTTAGCTCTATTATGCTCCCACCCATGCTAAATCCTGTAAAGACTCAAAAGACTCTAAAAATACCAAAAATACTCTATAAATAAGACTTATATCATGGCTAAAAACACCTAAAAACCATGATATATCAACTCCCCCAGACTTAGCCTTTGCTTGCCCTCAAGCAAAACATAAACTTAGCCATGTGAAAGAGGTTTGAAAACGCAGGAACTCATTTTCTTTTTAAAGTAATGCCATTATCATCCAAACCTTAATCCACATGCTTAGCTGATAAATCCAAATCGAACCACCATGTACTTCTCCATTGACTTTCATAGCCTCCCAAATTCAAACCAAATTCCACTACTTCCTCCATTAAGCCTTCATCGGTGGGTCTCATCAATTTGATTAATATCAAGAACCTTCTAGACTCATTCCCGTATAATACCATTACAAGCAAGACATATCTTTTACCACATGTGGTACTCTTTCTCTCTCCCAGACTTATTCTATTTATTCTTCCTTTGAGCTTTTTTTTGTTTTCTTTTTTTTTTTTCTCAAAGTTGTAGGCGAATAATGGGGTCATCGATAATTTACCTACCCCTCGCTTCCAAACTTTGTATGACCATTTGACTCAAGAATAGAATAATGAGGTCACAGGTAATTTATCTACCTCTCTAAACTGATCAAAATCATCTCATCTTTTATTCTCTCTTTTTTTCTTTTTTTTCTTAACAAAGCTCTCAGGTTTTTTTTAAAAAAAAAACTTGAAATAAGGGAGAGGAGTACCATTTTCTTTTGTAGCCTTACTTGTCAGGTATGAACAAGGAGTCAAGCTCTATGAACATCAATCTCCTTGATGAGGTAAAAAGAAAAGTACAGAAATTACCTCAAGCTTTTATGGATTCTGTTGGAAATTCGGATGTCTCTGGTTCACTGGTCAGCCATTGGATTTTTCATTAGTCGGATTCATGGATTCAATCTGCAGCATTAATCAACCAAGGCAGTACACTACAAAAAGAAAAATCATAGTTCCCAACAAAATTTTGACTCAATAAAACAG
>NC_025686.1:8031850-8073201 GCF_000633955.1 Camelina sativa
AATAATCCTAAGATCTAAATCCAGATGACTAATCAAAGATCTAGCATTAAAAACAACCTATGGTGAAGAACAAGAAAGATAATGAATCCTAAATTAACAGATTTAATAATCCATGAAATCCCTAATGAGAAACCCTAAACCTAACAAGCAGATCTACTCAGACATAATTGTAAGAACACAAATCATGAATAAAATAGATAGCATTAAGAGATTAACGAGAGAAGAAAAGGAGTTATGAATCTTCTCTAAAGGAGTCTTGATTCTTCTCTCCAAAAGCTCTCTAAAAATCTCTCAGGGTTCTGCTCTCACAAGTTGCAGGGAAAAATAAAGCTGAGGTCTTAACAATGACCATAAAAATCTTATTTATATTCCTAAACACGTCCAGGGACTAATGATGCAAATATGAAAAACTTTGGGGCAGCTTTGTAAATCTTCAAAACTTGTGGGAAAACTTCCAATTTGGCTTGTAGACTCTGCATCGATCGATGCTGATGTTGTGTCGATCGATGCATCTTTCTCAACACGTCTCCCAACTTCACTGCTCAGCCTCAATGCTTGATTAAGCTCTAAATCTTCCTATTTAGCTCTATTATGCTCCCACCCATGCTAAATCCTGTAAAGACTCAAAAGACTCTAAAAATACCAAAAATACTCTATAAATAAGACTTATATCATGGCTAAAAACACCTAAAAACCATGATATATCAACTCCCCCAGACTTAGCCTTTGCTTGCCCTCAAGCAAAACATAAACTTAGCCATGTGAAAGAGGTTTGAAAACGCAGGAACTCATTTTCTTTTTAAAGTAATGCCATTATCATCCAAACCTTAATCCACATGCTTAGCTGATAAATCCAAATCGAACCACCATGTACTTCTCCATTGACTTTCATAGCCTCCCAAATTCAAACCAAATTCCACTACTTCCTCCATTAAGCCTTCATCGGTGGGTCTCATCAATTTGATTAATATCAAGAACCTTCTAGACTCATTCCCGTATAATACCATTACAAGCAAGACATATCTTTTACCACATGTGGTACTCTTTCTCTCTCCCAGACTTATTCTATTTATTCTTCCTTTGAGCTTTTTTTTGTTTTCTTTTTTTTTTTTCTCAAAGTTGTAGGCGAATAATGGGGTCATCGATAATTTACCTACCCCTCGCTTCCAAACTTTGTATGACCATTTGACTCAAGAATAGAATAATGAGGTCACAGGTAATTTATCTACCTCTCTAAACTGATCAAAATCATCTCATCTTTTATTCTCTCTTTTTTTCTTTTTTTTCTTAACAAAGCTCTCAGGTTTTTTTTAAAAAAAAAACTTGAAATAAGGGAGAGGAGTACCATTTTCTTTTGTAGCCTTACTTGTCAGGTATGAACAAGGAGTCAAGCTCTATGAACATCAATCTCCTTGATGAGGTAAAAAGAAAAGTACAGAAATTACCTCAAGCTTTTATGGATTCTGTTGGAAATTCGGATGTCTCTGGTTCACTGGTCAGCCATTGGATTTTTCATTAGTCGGATTCATGGATTCAATCTGCAGCATTAATCAACCAAGGCAGTACACTACAAAAAGAAAAATCATAGTTCCCAACAAAATTTTGACTCAATAAAACAGTTTTTTTTTTTTTTTCTGGACTGACGCTCAAAAACAAAAACGTAGTTAGTAACTGCCTCCCCCAGACTTAAACAACACTGTCCCCAGTGTTATCAAGTATGAGATTGACGAATAAAATAAAAATAAATAAAAATCAAAAGAAAAAGGAAAAAGAAAAACCTACTAGTGGGTTGCCTCCCACTAAGCGCTTGTTTTCAGTCATTAGCTTGACTGTGTCAGATCTCAGGCATCCGGTGGATCGGAACATGGCAATGAATGCTTCTGAGAGTATGTCCTCTTCATCCAAGGGGGTGTGTAAGCTCTAGGTGCATGAGGTCTGCCAAAGATGTGAGGAACAGAACTAGGGCGGGACTTAGGTATGGGTGGCTTTCTTTTATGTCCTGCAAAATCATCAACAGAAGAAACAAGCGCTCTACGATAATCTCGTGGCTTGGTTAACTGCACAACAGTTTTTGTACCTTTCAAATTCTTATTGATGAATGGAGAAGGTTTGGGAGAAGGAGATGCATACCTTGGCCTTACCTGTGGGTTCTGGACTGTGGAATGGTGAGATTTCAGCCTTACAACTGGTCTAGGACTTGCAGCTAAGGAATCAACTCGAGAATCTTTGGTTTTGGACAAGTCCGAGTCGATTCTGGAAGGTGTGTCGATCGATGCAACAGCTGCATCAATCGATGTTTGGCCTGCAACTCGTGTTTCTTCAACGTTTCTGCAGCTTTCCTCAGTAATCCGTGTTTCCATTACAAAAACATCATCTACCAGCGACTTGTCATGGATCAGAACCTCATCATGGTCTCTAGTAATGATTAGATGATCTCCACTCCAATCCTCAAGCTTAACAGCTTGCTTACTCACTTTCTCAACAGTCTCCAATTCTTTGACATACCCAGCAGTAATGTCTTCATGAGGCTCTATGAGTGGATCATCATCAGAAGCAATTCCCACAGAAAATATCTGACCATCAATAGTGGGAGCTCTTCTTAGCTTGTCCATCTCAAAGTTCATGACCAAATCATCCACATTCAGAGATATGTGTCCCTTCTTCACATCTATGTAGCACCAGCTGTAGCCAAGAAAGATCGTCCTAAGATGAGAGGATCACTTGGCTCTTTGTCATACTTCAACACCACAAAGTCAGTGGGAATCATGCAATCCCCAATCTGAATCGGAATATCCTCTAAGACACCTTTAGGAATTCTGCGGGATTGATCTGCTAAGATAAGAGAGATCTTAGTTGGCTCGAAATCTGTCATTCCAAGTCTCACAGCAACAGAATGGGGCATCAAGTTAATACTAGAACCAAGATCACAAAGTGAGTGAGAAAACCTTCCTATGGAGATAGAGCAATCTAACATAAAACTTCCAGGATCTGGTAACTTCTCTGCAATCCTACTCTGAATCACTGCACTCACTTTCTCAGAGACAACCACCTTCTCTTTCCTCTCTTTCTTCCTTTGAGCAGGCTGGTTCAACAAAATTGAGCTGACATCCTTGGTAAGCAAAGCTCCTTCCTTAGGACTCAAACCATTAGTTACCATCCTCTTCACATATCTCTTAATACCAGGAGAAAACTTGACTGCATCAATCAAAGGCATTTCTATCATCACCTTATCCATCATAGCTTTGCAACTAGCTTCTTCAATCTCCTGCTTAGACCTCCTAGGCTTAGGGAAAGGAACCTTAGGCTTGTAGGCTTGTTGTGAATTGGATGGTGGAACTGGAACAGAAACCGTAGCTGTCTATGGGGGTTGTCGATCGATACTGATGGAGCATCGATTGATGCTTTTGTTCTTGATTGAGGTTGCCTCGACGAATGCTGACTGCATCAATCGATGCATTGTGATGGCATCGATCGATGCTGGGTCCACTAACGTATCTTCATCTCCTTCCTTCACTAAAATCGCATTACAAGCATGGTTGGGGTTCTCAGTTCTTCTAGAAAGAAGTTCCTCTTGTCTTTTAACAGACCCAGCAGTCTGAATCACTTGATTCTCCAGCTTCTTGACATGAGTATTTAATGCATCAAACTTCCCAGTCAGCTCAGTGTATACAGAATCAATCTTCCCATTGAAATCTATTGTTAACTTCTGTTGACCTTCCAAAATCTGTCCAATCATTGATTCCATCTTGCTCTCTGAATTGGGTGGAGGGAGGGGTTGGTAAGAAGAAGAACCATAGTTCCTAGTGAAGTTGTTGTTTGGATTTCTTGTGAAGGAATTCTTTTGACCAAATCTCTGATTTTGATACCCAGCTCCATACACATAGTTGACACCTTCTTTGCAAATCTCTGTCTTTGGCTCAAAAGTCTCAACATCTTCAGCAAAATGGACAGACTTCTTTCCCACAAGAAGATTGTGCACTGTATCCAACTTAGCATTCACCGCAGCAAACTGATTTGAACCATTGCCTTCATGTGCTCTTTTCCGCTCTAAGTTTGCATTCTTGGTACTGTTGCTTGATGCTAGCCTTTCTGTCAACTTTTCAGCATCATCTGGGTACCTTGTCTTGAAGTTCCCATCACTAGCAGCATCCAAAGCCATCTGATACCTCCAATCAATACCACTGTAGAAGATACTAATCAACTGCACCTCTGAGAAACCATGTTGTGGACAGTCCCTCTGGTATGCTTTGAATCTTACCCAAGCATCTTTGTAAGATTCAGCTGGTCCTTGTCTAAAGGTGGAGAGCTTAATCCTCAGCTCATCAGACATGGCATCATCATAGAAGTAGTTCAAGAATGCCACCTTGATGTCATGCCAGGTCGTCAGAGATCCTGGTTTCAGCTGCCTTACCCAATGAGAAGATTCCCCAGCAAGAGAGTAGGGGAAAAGCTTGCAGTAGAGATAGTCCTATGTGACTCCATTAGCCTTGATGCTTGTGACTATGTCCTGAAAGTGTTCAATGTGGTATAGAGGCTTCTCATGTGGCAGGTTTTGGAATGGCCTTTGTCCAACAAGAGCAAAGTAGGCAGGCTTCAGCTCAAAATCATTCCTTGGGAATGGAGGAGGGACAATTGTGGAGCGGTTCTCATAGAATAAGTCTGGTCTGTTGAAGTCCGCAAGAGTCTTGACAAGCTCTCCATTGTTATCTCGTCCAGGCTGAAGGTCCAAATTGGCTCCATTCGCACCAGCTCCGACATTGCGTCGATCGATGCCAAGGTTGCATCGATCGATGCCTTCTTGGCTGCGTCGATCGATGCCGACGACGAGATCTTCCTGAATAACGTGTCCTTCAGCATCAAGTTTTTGGCCTAGTTTGTTGCGCACATGACCTTCTTGATCCCTCAAAACTCCAGCCGCATCTGATCTCAATATGATTGGGTTGACCATCTTTGCTGATTTGGCTGCTTTCATGTTATCACGCTCTAGTTGTCCTAACTCTTGGTGTGTAAGCTTAACAACTGGACCAGTAGGATTTTTCCTGGTGCTAGGCTTAGGCATGTACCTGAAACACACAAGAGAAAAGAAACAAAAGCGTGTGAGTAAAACAGAAAAAGAAAAATTTAGACAAAATCAAAGATTTTAATCTAATGGTGAATCAAAAGAGTCCCCGGCAACGGCGCCAAAATTTGATATGCTCAAATTTAACCCTGAGCTACTCTCTCAAATTAAGAGATCAATTGTAGTACTTAGGGATCGAATCCACAAGAACTCTAGATTCACACAATAGATTTAATAATCTTTTAATTATGCTAAACAGAAATTGTAATTTAAATAGCAATGCAAAACAGAAAATAAAAGAGTTGTAAAATTCAGAAGGATTAAACGCTAGGCCTAGGGAAATTCTCAGGAAATCATGGAAAATCAGATCAATTAATTAAACAAGCAGGATTCAATAATTAAGCACCGTTCTTGAACTCTAAACACAATTATAAAATAAATCAGTTCTCACTGCAAATATTATCTAAATTTAAAACCAGAAAATTCAAATCTCTTTGTAAAATTCTAGGTTAAAAATCATCAATAAAATCAGGTTTAGATAAGTTCACAAAATCACTAATTCAAATCTCTTTGTAAAAAGTAATTTTGCTCACCCAAGGTTTTTATCAGGAAAATCAATTATATTCTCATATCAATCAATAATCCTAAGATATAAATCCAGATGACTAATCAAAGATCTAGCATTAAAAACAGCCTATGGTGAAGAACAAGAAAGATAATGAATCCTAAATTAACAAATCTAATAATCCTTGAAATCCCTAATGAGAAACTCTAAACCTAACAAGCAGATCTACTCAGACATAATTGTAAGAACACAAATCATGAATAAAATAGATAGCATTAAGAGATTAAAGGGAGAAGAAATGGAGTTCTGAATCTTCTCTGAAGGAGTCTTGATTCTTCTCTCCAAAAGCTCTCTAAAATTCTCTCAGGTTCTGCTCTCAAAAGTTGCAGGGAAAAATAAAGGGTTTTGTGCAAAAAAACCCTCCAAATAATATATTTTTGTAAGAAAACCCTTCACTTCAAATAAATGCAGGTCAATACCACAATCTCAAAAGTCACCCGCAATACAACCCTTCTCTATATTGATGACGTGGCAATTTAAAAATCATGTTGTTTTCAAGACAAAAAAATGGCAAGACATTCTAATATTTGTTTTTCTAATAAACAATTAAAAAAAAACAATTGTTTGTCTTCTCTTCCCCCAACAACTCATCTCCGAACAAATCTCTGCCGCCGAGGCATCGTCTGGAACCACCGAGATCCAGAAATCGAACATGTCATCATCTGAGAACAGCGGCGCCTAAAATTCCGAGAAAGATTTTGATACCGTCATCATCGAAGGCTCTTCCTTTACTACGACCGCTGCTGTGGCTGGTGAATCGCAGCAGGAGAATTCATCGACGGTGAACGGAGATTGAAGAACAGAGACACTCGTTGCTCATGCTATTTTGATTCCCGCGGCAGGAATGAGAAGATGATGTGAGAGAGCAATGGTGTTGGGTACAAATCCATACCTAGATCTGACTGTGGCTAATCGATAAGTGTCTAAGATCTATTCTTGTGTTGGAACGAAGTAGAGCAAGGGGGTTTTCGAATTACTCGTGTTCTTCTTCTCGGATCTCGATCGGGTTTTTGATTTCTTGTATGAGTTTTAAGTTTTGTCGAATGCTGGTTTCTCTGTCTCCATCGTCGTCTTCTGTATCACCGGAATTATGAGGGAGATTGAGAGTCTCGTGGAGGAGAAGAGATCGAGCAAGCTTCTCCCATGGCGGTTTCTGCTACGTTAGTGCCAATGGTGTGTAACTCAAGCTTCTTATCTTCTTCTGTAATTTATTCTAGTTCTCTAAGTTTTTCAGCATCAATCCAAGTGTTTGTGATTTTTAGGTTTAGTCAAATTGGGTTTGTGTATTGTGTTCTTTTTTAAGTTTCATATGATTCATCGGAGAAACTGGGGAAAATAACCAATTGATTATCCTCCGAACAAACGAAGGAAGAAGACAAACAATTGACTTTAAAAAAAATTGTTTATTAGAAAAACAAAAACAAATATTAGAATGTCTTGCCATTTTTTTGTCCTGAAAACAACATGATTTTTAACTGCCACGTCATCAATATAGAGAATGGCTATATTGCATCTGACTTTTGAGATTATGGTATTGACTTGTATTTATTTGAAATGAAGGGTTTTCTTGCAAAAAAATATTAATTGAAGGGTTTTTTTGCACAAAACCCAAAAATAAAGCTTAGGTCTTAACAATGACCATAAAAATCCTATTTATATTCCTAAACACGTCCAGGGACTAATGATGCAAATATGGAAAACTTTGGGGCAGCTTTGTAAATCTTCAGAACTTGTGGGAAAACTTCCAATTTGGCCTGTAGACTCTGCATCGATCGATGCTGATGTTGTGTCGATCGATGCATCCTTCTCAAGACGTCTCCCAACTTCACTGCTCAGCCTCAATGCTTTATTAAGCTCCAAATCTTCCTATTTAGCTCCATTATGCTTTCATCTATGTTAAATCATATACAGACTCAAAAGACTCTAAAAATATCAAAAAGACTCTATAAATAAGACTTATATCATGGCTAAAAACATCTAAAAACCATGATATATTATATATTCATGTATAGCAAATTACGGGACGAGAATTTGGGAACAAGAATTCAAGCAGAACTTATGCGGACATACTACTCATGTGAATTACGAGGAATGAATTTTTTCAGGTCAAAAAAAAATGAAACGTTGCAAATGATGGCGATAGTCCAGTAGCCGAAAGCATCACTAGCTTATGCTCTGACCCAAGTAGCATGGGGCACGTGGAATCCCGTGTGAATCAGCAATATTAGACGGGTTTAATCGCTTGGCAATTATATTTAGGTCTTCTGGAAATTCTATGATATGCAACGGGATGGGTATGAACAAGTAGGCATGAACACGGGTACGATTACGGTTTATTAACTATTGGTTATGGTTAAATTCAAAACAAGACGAGTATCTCATATTCAGAACAAGACGAGTATCCAGTAGTAACAACATTTAGTGGTCCCATATATTTAGCAAGATGGTTTCAGTTAAATTCAATTAAAATATATTTAGCGAGATGTAGACAGAACAAGACGAGTATCTCATTCCAAAATATATACATCTAGGTTAAATACTGAAATAAATGACACTAAAACCGAATCCAAATTTGATTTGACACCTTTAAACAAACAGTTGGAAATGTTTGGATTACATTTAGAATAATATACACATAATATCACGTATCTAAATTATATCTTAATTTTTTCTTATATATATAATTTATGCAGGTCTGAGTAGAGGTTTACATAAAAAATTTCGAAGTTTTTAAAAAATTATGTAAAAATAACCATGTACATACGTACGGATCCGAACCTAATTATTCTTATACTGCCCGAATCCTATTAAAAATATTGAGTAAGCAACGAAAATGAAATTAAACCTTTTAAGTAATCGTTGCAATATTTTTTTTTTGTTTTTTTTCGCTAAAAAGGCTTTCAATTAAAATTTGCAGAAGAAAATTTATAGGCCCAGCCTGGCCCTAAGCCCATAATAAAAATAGTCGGATCGATGGAGTGCTGCATGGATCGTAGGTATTACAAAAAAATAGTCTGAAAACACATACAACCGGTGATGCATGGCATTTTACATCTTATCAAAGCCATTCTTTTCTATTTGTGTAAAATGACAAAATATGATTTAGTCAAACTCTTTGACTGCTATATTATAAAACCTATAATTAAAGTTTGTGACTGACGACTAGAGTTGGTGTATTATATTTATATGGATCGACAACGATGGTCAATTATTGATTAGAAATTAAAAAGTTTAGTCATGGTCATTTGGATAACAAGATTATTTATTTAGTTTTTCTGAATTTTTTTGTAATACCTACGTTCAGACTATTTTTTTGTAATGCCATGTAATGTCTCTAACGCAAAACACATACACCGGTTGTTTTAAAATTTAGAGATAATAGAAAATTTAGTACCAGGCCCGGCGCAAGATATATAGCTGCCTGAAGCAAAAGAAATTTTTTTTCCATAACCAAACAAAGAAAACAAAATATACTTCTAGAAATGCACTAGCTGGGTTCAAACTCGTCACTCTTAAGGGGATACTGCCAGAGCCGTGCGTTAGTTATAAGTTTTGAAACATTCGCCTACGGCCTCTCTTTTCCTAGAAACATTAAAGTGCCAATTTTAAAATAATACTATTGTAAGTTTAGCCCATACTATGTATGTAAACGTGATTTTACATATATAATCAAGTACAATTCTAATTTACTTTTAAATAAAACTACTCACACAAACTAAACTTAAGATTTGAAATTAAAAATGAGGTTAAGTAATATGGACTTTTCATTTTATTGTTCATTGAATTGTTTTAGATGTTGTATACTTGCTAAAATGATATTCACGGTCATCCTAAATTCTATTTTTTATCCACTTTTGAGAAAACATGCATATAGCATACACAATTAAATTTTAAGTTGATTTTTACAATTCATCTGTTGTGCCTCCGGCCTTTATTATCGTTGTCACGGCTCTGGATACTGCAGACTTTTACCGCTAGACCACACTAGTTTCCGAATATATGATGCCTCTAAATCAAATTATAATTATCTGCTGCTTATTGATTTACGAGCTTTAGCTACGTGGCACGCCTGTTTAGTACCTTTTCAAAACATAATTAAAAAACTAGTACGTTCATTATTTATAATTGGAGATTGTAGCTACTTTTGTCCTGACCCATATGCCATCAAAGAATTGGATATTTACCATATCGTGCCATTGTCTTTTTTCTAAAAAGAAAAAAAGAATTCTCTACCTTCTTCGATTCCATTGCCATAAAGTTTTTTTTTAGATTTGGTGACTCTTCAAATTCACAGAGAATAACTCTCACTGCCATCTCTCATGAATCTCATTTCAATCTATAATCAAACTTTACTAATTTCTAAAATCTCTCTATCTTATTCTCCTAAATTTGATTCAGTTTTGTAAAAATCAGAGTGTTCGCCTGGCTAGGCGCTGAACAGGCGGTGAAGGAAGATGAGCCGCCGCGATATGACCGTCGGCTGTGGAAAAATTGGTCCGACAGATAAATCACTTAAAACTTCGATTTATGTTCATAAATCTCTTTGTTAGTGATAGATCTATGGTTTTTTGTGAGAACTTAACAAAACTGTAAGCAAGAAAATAAAAAATAAAAATAACAGAAAAACTTCAGAGAAACGACGCTAGGGTTTTTGATGGAGAAGAAGAAACCAATAGCTTAATTACGATTTTATCCCTCTTTAATTAAAAGGTATTAAAAGGGGTAAAAAGAGAGGAATAATACTTGGGTTCACCCCTAGGGGTGAACCTCTCCATTCACCCCCTAATAAAATAAGACAATAAAATCTGTATACATTATTATAAAATTAAAAAACTTAAACCGTACTTTAATAAACCCAAACGGACATATATAAAATCTAAACCCTAACCATCTCATTTGTGAACCCAAACCGTATATAATTTCGTTCTACTAATAAAATCTAAACCCTAACCATCTTATTTGTGAACCCAAACCGACATATAATTTCGTTCTAATTGTGAAATCTAAACCCTAACATCTCATTTGTAAACCCAAACCGACATATTATTTTGTTCTACTTGTAAAATCTAAACCCTAACTATCTCATTTGTGAACCCAAACCGACATATAATTTCGTTCTAATTGTAAAATCTAAACCCTAACCACCTCATTTGTAAACCCAAACCGACATATAATTTCGTTTTAATTGTAAAATCTAAACCCTAACCACTTCATTTGTAAACCCAAACCGACATAATTTTATTCTAAGTTTAAAAATCTAAACCAAGCCAATATTTAATTTTCCTTAATTAAAAGTATACATAATTTGTTTCCTTAATTTGGTTTGCTTTTTAATTTAATTTTAATTTATTTTTGAAATAAAATATTAGATGGAAGATTCTGATTGGCTAAGAGAAGAGGGGGTGAATGGAGAGGTTCACCCCTAGGGATGAACCTAAGTATTTTTCAAAAGGGAGCTGAATGTAGTTTGAACCACAGGTGCATGTATTAAAACCAACCTCATTAACCATTGTACTACTATAGATTTTATCTATTTATAACGATTATGATCTTATATAACCTAGTAACGGATAAGAAAATCATGAATTTATTGAACTTGAAAGAAAGAATTCATTATAAACATATTCGTCCAACCAAAAATTTGTATGATTAAAATCTGCCGTTACAGAAATTTATTATTTACTAATATGTAGCTTGATGATCTTAAACCGTACATAAATATTGTTGGACGGTTTGAGTCTTTCCAATATGCTGGATTGTTTAAACCATACACAAATATTGTTGGATGGGAAAAAGTATATCCAAATTGCTGGATGGTTTAAACCGTACACAATATTAGTGGAAGGCTTGAATATATCCAATATGCTGGAAGATTTAAACCGTACACAAATATTGCTGGTAGGTGTGAATCTATCCAACATACTGGATGGTTTAAACCGTACAAGAATATTGCTGGATGGTGTGAATCTATCCAACATGCTGGATATTTAAACCGTACACAAATATTGTTGGAAGGTGTGAATCTATCCAACATGTTAGATATTTAAACCGTACACAAATATTGTTGGACGGTTGAATCTATCTAATATGCTGGATGGTTTAAACCGTACACAAATATTGTTGGATGGTTTGAATCTATATAATATGTTGGATGATTTAAACCGTACACAAAAATTACTAGACAGAAAATAAAATAGTTAATTAAATTTTGTTGCAAATTATCTTAATTATGATTATACATCTTATTTCTCATTACATTAAATCGGGAACTAAGCGTTAAAAGATAAATTCATATTTTCAGTAAATAAGTTATATAAAGTCATAATCGTTAAGATTTCATGAAAAGTATTATAGCTCAATGGTAAATACAGTTTGGTTTACTCTCTATCCACTTGGGTTCAAACAATATTACCTCCTTTTTTCATTAATTACGATATATACTATTTTTAACGAATTATGACGTAAAGTTACTTTAGCCCAATGGTCAGATGGACCTGTTTAACTTTAAATTGTCCAGGGTCCGATTCTGCCAATGTATTCTTTTTTTTTAATTAACTAAACGGAGGGGTAAAATAGTAATTAACTCCTTAAGTCATCTTCTTCCCCAAACCTAACAGCCACCACGATCTGCGTTTTCTAAATTCAGATTTTCCCTTTTGCTTCCACTTTTCTATCATTTTCTTGTGTAATTTAACAAAATAACATAAATCTACCGTTAACCAATGGATTCATAACAATAACCAAAACAAGGTTTTAGTGGTTTCAATTTCTCGATTTTCTTTGCCGTTTATAGCCAAATCGTGACAGACCATTAGACCACCACCTTCATCTAGCGCTTCCTCAGCGCCTAAATGGGTGAGACGGTGGAGCTCCGAATCTGTTTGGGACTACTGTCGAGAGAGAGAGAAAGATATGGCGAGATAGAGTGAGAGATATGGCGAGAGAGAGAGATAGAGAGAGAGAGAATCAGAGAGCTGCAAAAGCGCAGAGAGAGATCAAATAAGAGGAGAGAGATCAAATAAGAGAAAAAAAGAGATAGAGGGTGAGAGAGAAGGAAGATGCAAAGATCCAATGGAAAGAGAAACGAGAGATAGATGGGAGAGAGAAACACAAAAACCCTCTCTGGTAATTTACACAACACACCCAAAACTCTATTACACAACTCATTCTATTAGTGTAACAGTGCAAAACAAAGTGTTTTTCCAATTGTAAATAGTAAAGTGACTACAATTCTAATTAAGTTTTTAAAACGTACTAAAAAACTAACAAACCCTAAAATTTAATGGAAGTAAACATATGCTGAACATGTTCCAAATGATGAGTATTTAAAATTACCATTTAAATTTTTTTTTTCCATCAAAAGGTATTATATTAAGAGATTAATCAATTTTAGGATGATATAAGGTTGGGATTAACCAAAGAGGTTTGTTCACAGAACTAGAATAAAAAACTGCATGAGTACATCCATATCTTGCTAGTACATGAGCTGATTGATTACAAGAGCGTCGTACACATTCAAATCTTGTATCCTTGAACTTTGTTGCCCAAAATGCTATGTCCATGCAAATACTCCGAATAGCTACATTTGTCGATCGACCATTGATGTTGTTAATAAGAATTGCACAATCTCCTTCAAAGATGATTGAAGTAAAGCCTCTTCTCCATACTTGTTGTATTGCTCCTAATAATGCCTTTGTTTCCGCTTCTAAAGGAGATCTTACTGATCATAATTTGCTTGCTCCCCATGCTAAGCTTTCCCCTGTATGATCTCGTATAATCCATCCTCATGTTACTAGTTAATCCACCTCATTAAATCTAGCATCAAAATTACATTTTATAAATGGAGATTGTGGAGGACACCAACGGGTTGTGTGTAATGCAAGATCATGTATGGTAGAGTGTTCTCCTTGTCTAATTGTCGCTCTTATCCAGTCTTGAACTTCAGCCCTTGTCTGCATATATATTGTCGTCAGACTATCATTGTAATTCTCAAAAACATGCATGTTTCGTCAGTCGATAGTGATTTCCAAATTTTCCACATTAACCAGAAAGGAATCAAAGTTTGATAAGTCGATAATGTACTATGCAGCTGAAGGCCCAGGAAGTCCGTGAGGATGTTTTCTATATTGGATTGGGATTGCATGGTTGACATAATTGATAAATTAGCCAACCGCCATACAAATTGAGCAAACGGGCCTTCAAAGAGGATATGATTAATTGTTTCATCATGTAGTTCACATCGTGAACATGTTGGATCTAGGTTCATGTCCCGAGTGTTTAGTCTAGTCTTTGTCTCATCAGCTTGGGATAGTACTCGCCATAGGAAATGTTTTACGTTCGGAAGAATAGGCAGTTTCAATATCCTGTTTTTGATTGTGACTGAACCATGTTGAATTGGAGGTAACTCTTGTTTGTACTCTTGTTCGTGTGTAGCAAACCAATATCCTGATTTAACAGTGTATTCACCGGATGAGTGATAGTTCCAAAAAAGCTTATCTTCACACACTTTTGATGGGATAAACAGTTGCTGGAGTCTGTTATTATCTTCTGCTGAGACGTGAGCATTGAGTAGTTCGCTGTTCCAAAAACGGTTATTACCTGCTGCATATATGTAATCTTTGATTGGGTGGTCTGCTACTTCTTATATGACTTGGATTGGTCTTGGAGGATCAATCGCTATATAAGTTATCTCTCCCGATTCGAATGTCAGCTCCATCTCCTAGCTCCCAATAAGATCCTTTTTTTATCAAATCAATCCCCGCAAGTATGGATGACCAACCATAGGATTGGTATTTTTAAGATTTTGCATCTAAAATGGAAGAGTCTTTGAAGTATCTTGCCTTTAACAATCTTGCCAGAAATGAATTTGGATTTCTTATTATCCTCCATGCTTGTTTAGATAAAAGAGCATCATTAAATTTTGCTAGATCACGGAAGCCTAAGCCTCCTTCTCGTTTTGAATACTGCAGTCTTCTCCAAGCAACCCATGGGATGCTTTTATGTTGAGAAGTTTTATCCCACCAGAACCTCATTAGCAGAGTCTCAATATCATCAATAACGCCTTGAGGAAGTTTAAAGCAAGACATGGAAAACACAAGCATTGAAACAGCTACTATTTTCAAAAGAATTTCTTTTCCAGCAGGAGAAAGCAACTTAGCAGTCCAATTAGAAGTTCTTTTTTTGACCCTGTCAATGATATATTCAAACATCTCTTTTTTCTTTCTCCCAAATTGTTCTGGTAGACCAAAGTACTTTCCATTACCTCCATAATTTGGAATTTGCAGAACTCCTTTTAGTCTGTTTTGAGTGGATCCATAAACTTTTGAACCAAAAGTAATCACTAACTTAGATGTGTTGATTTTCTGACCAGAGTAGTACTCATATACATCAAAAGCTTTCTTTAATGCTTTGCAGTTCCTGAAATTTGCTTGACAAAAAAACAGAGAGTCATCTGCAAATTGTAAATGTGTGATCGCAGGAACGCCATTGCCTACACGAATTCCGCGAATGTCACCAGATGCAGCCCTTGTTTTGATTAGGTGACTCAATATATCTGCACATAATATGAAGAGGTAAGGAGAGAGTGGGTCTCCTTGCCATATTCCTCTTTCTGGTTGGATCGACCCAAAAGGAGAGTCATTAATCAAGACAGAGTAATGTACTGTTCGAACCGTAGCCATTATCCAACTTATCCACTTATCACAAAAGCCAAATAGCTTTAGAGTCATCTCCAGGATATTTCACTCCACTCTGTTATAAGCTTTGCTTACATCAGTTTTAATAGCCATGTAGGTTTTGGACACTCTCTTTCTGACCTTTAGAGCATGCATCAGTTCATGAGCCACCATTATGTTGTCAGTTATCATTCTTCCCGGAATAAAGGCTGCTTGGGAATCAGAGACTATTGCATCCAGATGGAGTTTGAGTCGTGCCACAAGAAATTTTGAAATGATCTTGTATAAAACATTGCATAGGGCTATTGGTCTGAAATCCGCAAGTGTATTTGGATTTTCAATCTTTGGAATCATACATATGTTTGTATGATTAATACATGGTCGCATCAGAGATGTTTAGAAGAAATATTTAACTTCACGAACCACATCTGGTCCTTACTATGTCCCATCATTCTTTGTAAAATCTTGCAGTTAATCCGTCTGGACCCGGAGCTCTATCATCGCCAATTAGACACACTGCGTTGTAAATCTCAGTATCTATGAAATCTAAATTTTCTTATAAATAAATGATTTGATAAAACCAATAGATGATGTAATTTTTACACCTTTAAAACCAAAAAAAATGGCCCAAACTTAATGAGCTTAACTAAGTGGTGTTCTCTTGCATCTAATGATCCCCTTATTGCCTTGATATATCTTAAAACCGGATGTTCTTCAACTCTACATTCTTGCATCATTTCATGATTTGTGATGCATAACTATCAACTTAAGAATAGAATTGTGTTTAATTGACTTGTATTATTATTCATTTGGGTGACTTGCCCTTATATACAATATACATAAGTAGATATACATCAATATTCACTAAACCTTATCTCGTATATACTATGCAACACTCCCTCTCAAGTTGGTAAGTGTAAATTTGACACTCCTTACTTAGAAAAAAATATTAAAAAATAGAACTACTGATATGATTTTCCCAAGGAATAGGCACTTTCGAGTTGGTAGATAGAGAAACCTTGAATCTAAAGACGACGAAGCCTCAAGAATAAGGATGGTAGAATGAATGGTCTCACAAGAGTTGCGGAAAAACTCTTGATATACCGGTTTGATCTTTCAGCCTCGCACCAAAAAGATCGGATCTCTCAGCCTCGCACCAAGGAGATCGGTTTTGTTGACTGTTAGAATCACACGAAGCAGTCGGTTTTGATTGTTGGAATCACACCAAGCAATCGGTTTTGTTCACAAAGAACAGAAGAGAATCACTCTCAAAAAGAAAAGGTTTTATAAAAAGTTGGTTGATTATTTTATTGCTCTTATATGAGTTTATATAGGAAAAGAAAACTTGGTAACAAAGCCAAGTATTAACCATTCTTGAAACTAAAAAGACAATTAAGATAGATGGTTGAATGAAGACCCAATTCTTAGTGTTTCCCTTCCCAAGGTGAAGAGAATCACTCTAATTTTATCACTCCTCTTTGACCACAAAATAAAGTGATTATTTTGGGCTTTCTTGAACTTGAATTAGGCTCAAAGTGGGCTGGAATTGAAAGGTATCATCCCCAACAGATTTTCCCATGCTCTCTTTGGCCATAAGCTCTTGAATTAGCCCATTAAGTACATCATTGATCTTTTATCTCTTTGAATCCTTGATCCAATTTGCTGATGAGAAACAACATGGACTGTATCATTTCTTCATCTTGGGCTTAGTAGAAACAAATCCTGGTTGCCATACATGATTCTGGAAGCTCCTAAACCAATTGGACCTAAAACTCTTCAAGTGTAGAACTAGATTTACCTTCTTTGGCAAATGATGCGTAACTTTGTGGTTTGTTGGCCAAATCTTGTGTTCTTGGGATTGTTGGAAACATAAGAGACACATTGATATCCTCCAACTGATTTCGTGTCTAAATTGTTGCTAAATTGGTCTGTGTAACACGAACTTTGGCTCAGACGCGAAACTGGGAGTAGGACAGATCCACTGAATTGAAATATCCATATCTTTTACATATGAATTAATCTTAATGTGATTCCAATTCTCCATGGTTTTAGAATGGATCAAGATTTCATAACAGTTTGGTTCATAGTTTCAATCCTTCTGACTTGGTCGGAATCCTCCTTTGAATGCTTGTAGGTTGAAGTCGCGTAGCCATGAGTTTACCTGATTTGTAAATTGAATAACTCCTTCATCCGAACTCTAATTAGACTGAATCCACTTCGAGATATGCTCCACATGAGGTAAGAATGTATCCTAAATAGTCGTTTGGATGGAAGAAATGATCTTCAACTTTGTTCGTGTTGAACAAGACTCAAGGATCTTCTGGGATGGTCTCATGATCATATCAACTACTCAATGCTTTGGTTAACAAATTCGCAACATGATCAGGCGTAGAAACATACGAAGCTGCAACGAGGCCATCCGTGATTCCGTCCCTAAAAAGTGACGATCTCGTTCAATATGTTTGGTCCGTTCATGAAACACTAGATTTGACACAATATACAATGTAGATTTACTGTCACAATAGAGAGGCATATGAGCAATAGGCGGAATCCCAAGATCACCAAGCAACATAGTAATCCACTTAAGTTCCTTTACTGCCTCTACCATTGCTCGATACTCTGCTTCTGGGGAAGACAATGAGACTGTTTTCTGTTTCATGACTTTCCATGAGATAGATGATTCTCCAAGCATGACACCATAAGCGCTGAGGGACCGTCGAGTCTTCGGAAAACCGGAAAGGTCAGCATTACAATACGCTGTAACTATAGTCTGTACATTCGCTTAAAGAACAATGCCTTGTCCTAGACTTCCTTTGAGATATTGAGTCACGCAAATTGGCGTCTTCCAATGAGCTTGTCTCGGGTCATGCATAAACTGAGATAAAAAATAAATGGGATAACAAAGCTCTGGTCGTGTAATGCGTAGATACACTAACAGACCAACCATATGTCTATACATTGCAGGATCATCACATGGTGGTCCGTTATTACCAAGTAACGTGTGATTCTGTTCCACTGTCAATGATACTGTATGACCCCCAAGCAGTCTTACTTCAGCTATAATATCAAGAGAATATTTTCTTTAGGAAAGTAAGAACCCGTCTGGTCCTCTAGCCACCTCAATCAAAAGAAAATATTTAAGTGAACCCAAATTCTTCATAATAAAACATTTGCTCAAGTAATCTTTGAACTTCTTAAGCAATATCGGTAACTCCCACACACGACCAAGTCATCACCATAAACAAGAACACGAATACTTATTTCTCCTCTTATGTATGTGAAAAGTGAGTAATCGGAATATAACTGTTTTAACCCATAACTAATAAAAGATGATGACAACTTTGAAAACCAACATTGTGGTGTTTGTTTGAGACCATATAGTGACTTTTTCAACTTGCAAACCTTTTCTGGATCAGATGTTTGGCCGTGTAAAGATGTGTTTTGAACGTCCATTTGATGAACTGTCCATTCCTTTGTTGCGGCCACTTCTAATAGCGCACGCACCGTCGTTATTTTTGCAACTGGTGCAAAAGTATCAATGAAATCCTCACCCTCGACTTGATGATTCCCAAGAACTACAAGTCTTCCTTTGTACCGCTCCAGCGACCCGTCAGCATCATATTTTAGCTTGTAAATCTGATTGTTGCCAAGAGCTTTCTTTCCTGATGGCAATGTTTCTAAACTCCAAATTTCATTGTCTTCTAAGGCTTTTATCTCTTTAGCCATTGCTTCTCTTCATCTATCATCTTTAACCACGTCGTTGTAATAAACTGACTCAATTTTGGCATTAAGTGCATTGGGGGTTTCTGAGAGAATTTTTCGTAATAAAAATAAATAAAAAAGAAAAGAATAATAATTTTTTAATAAAAACAAGGGAGAATTGATTCTCAAGGTATAACCTTGAGAAACTAATGTGATCCTCTTATCATGTGACACATGTCAATTCCTAAGTTGATATAATTTATTATAATAAAATAAATCTACTAAAACATAAAATCTTAATTAAACAGTTTATTTTTTGTTATTTTTAATTTTTAATTTTTTTATAAATCATAAAATAAAATTAGCTATTTAACAAGTTCCAATTTGCATAGTTTTAAATTGTTATTTCTATTATTTCAAATTAATATTAGTTGATACAATAACAATATTAGTATGATTAAACAAATTATAAGAGTAAGAAAAAATATTAATATTATGAAACTAACTATATTGGTATTTATAATTTTATTATTCATAATATGTTTTTTAAATTATTGAAAATATGTTATATATTATATAATATAACTAATTAATAAAATTAAATATGTTTATAGTAATTTAATTTGTCTAAAAATATTAATAATTTTTAATAATTTTAAGATAATATACATAAATAAAATAACAAAACAAGTATTCAAATAAAATATTAAATTTTTATATTTAAAATAGTATGGACATTGATGGGGTCTGAACCTTCCTTCAGTGCGATATGGTGCTCAATCTGTCGGTAGGGAGGAAGCTCATATGGTACCTTGAACACATCGCTGAACTCGTCGACCAAAGGTTGCAGATCCTCTGGTATGGCACGAACGGCGTCGTTCTGGTCGGCAACATGAAGAGCGAACAAGAGTTGTCCCTTTCGGGCCTCATTAAAAACTTCGACTTGTCGGGCCTGCTTAATCTCGCCTTGGTTAAGCCCATGTAGTGTGTGCTCGTCACCAGCCCAAGAAAACTTAAGCCATTGGGCTTTCCAATCACACGTAGTTGGGCCCAGCAGCTCCAACCATTGGATACCCAATACGCAATCCAGACCGGTTATAGGAAAACTATAGAGGTCGATGTGAAACGTGACACCGCCGAGATCCACGGCCACCTGCTGATACTTCCCGGTACACCGGAGTGGGTTGCTATCAGCAACGCGTACGTGAAATGGCTTGACTTGCGTGAGTTTGAGGTTCAGACGATTGGCTTCCTTTTCGCTGAGAAAATTATGTGTAGATCCACTATCAATTAGGGTAACCACGTGTCGGCGGTTGATGGTTGCCTGGACCCGAAGTGTTTTTGGTGAGTCCCAGCCAGTGAGAGCATTGAGTGTAATCTCTGGCTCCCCATCCCCGTCCGCCACTACCAAATCGTCGTCGTCACCCCCTTCATCTCTCTCCATTAGTAAGAGCTGCAACTTCTAACATTTGTGCCCCGGCGTGTACCTCTCGTCACAGCTAAAGCACAAGCCGAGACTCCTCTTCTTGTGCAACTCCTCCCACGACAATTTCTTTGATGCCTGAGCAGTCGAGTCACAGCTGCGGCTCTCAGTTACTGTCGGAGCCGATGAAGTGAAGGGTCTGGTATTGAATGGCGGTTTCCGGTTCTCCTTCCTCTGGCGTTGCAATTGGCCATCCATCAATGGCGTAATTGATTACCTCGCGGAGTGATTTGGGTTGGAACATTTGGATTCCGGTGGCGATGGAAAGATGTAGACCATTCAAGAAAGCTCCGACCAACGCCTCCTGAGACCAGCCATAACCCCGATTTTGTAATTCTTCGAACTCCTCTTGGTATGCGTTAAGCGATCCCATTTGGCAAATCTCAGTGCTTCGTGGAAGTTTTCTCTGCCATTCGGTACGAATCTTGCCCACAACTCACCCTCGAACACTTTCCAAGTGTTGAGAACACGATCATTGCGAAATGCCCTGGCTGTGGCCTGCCACCAGCCATTGGCCACACCGTCGAGGTGGAAGCTTGTGAAACGAACAAACTGTTCTGGTGGTATTTCGTGTTAGTCAAAGTACTGTTTTGCCTTACACAGCCATTCTGTTGGATCGCCGCCATGGAATCGTGGAAAATCCAGTTTCACCTGTCGTTACAATGTGCCGTTGAGGTTGGTTGTGTCGCAAGCAAACGGATTGTCACACTCTCCTCGATTCTCCATCATTTTTTGTTGTCGTCTCTCTGCACCACGACTCTGGTGTGAAGATGATGATACACCACCCACACGTTTCCCTACTGCATCCATCAGTTGCCTGAAGGATTCCTCCATCTGACGATGTCGGTCCTCCAAATCTCCTTTCAGGTCAACCACGGCCCCCGTCATTTTCTGCATCTCATCCTGCATCATGCCGTGGCTTGTCTCCAACTCCTCCAACCGCTCCTTGTGGGTTGCCATCGGCTCGACGGAGAACTCCGGAGACGCGGTAAGCTTCCCTTTACGTTTGGATCGTCTGAGAGCAATTGTGTTTGTGAAAAAAGAAAATAAAAAGTGCTCTGATACCAATTGTTGGTCCCTCTTCAAAGCAAGAGAATTTGTTACAAGAACAAACAAGGTCGATATTTCTTTGGGTAGTTAAGACTACCTCTTTTTGTCTTTTTCATTTCTTAAATAGAATTCCAAAATACAAAGTGGAGATCATCCGATCCCTTAATACACGGAAGTGGAAAAGTGCAAGAACGAAATGGGAAAAGTGGTGACTTAGCCACCCTTATTAACAATACTGAAATCGAAATAACTGAAATAGAAATGTAACCAACCGAACCGAGGCAATGTTCTGGTTAAGAGGCGAACTGCCGGTTAGGAATTATGGTTCTTGTGGACACCCTCCTTTGCACAATCTCCTCCGGTTCATGGTATACTCGCATCATGAATCGGTTTGTAATTGTTGAGTGCTTCCCACTTGGAAGAAAGCTTTCCATAATAATCCAAAATAGAGAGACTTTCTTGCCTACACGAGATGAGCTATGCCTTTAATTGATACACACAGATAGAGTTTCCAACCGCAAACCTCTTCTTTAGGTCAACCCACAACTGTATGCTTCAGGTGTAAACATCTCTGTAGAATGGATCTTTGGTGAGATCGAAGACTGAATCCATCCCACTATCATGATGTTCACTGTTCTCCATTAATTGTAGTCTTCAAATGTGATAGGTGGAGTTGGTGAGCTGCCGTCAATAAAAGACCTCTTACGCTTTGGCCGTAGGACGTTTTCCAGCCCGGTTGCCTAGTCTAAATAGTTCTCTCCGTTTAATTGTAACTCTGAGATCACTAATCTGGGATTATCAGAGGGATGAAGATAGTCGAACTGGCCGCTATTTCCTTGGTGGCTTTAGTTGCAACTGTAACTTGTTTATTTGAGTTTTCGTCAAATGCACTCATCTTTCTTTGAACTTAGAAACAAACGAAGAAGAAATGAGGAGACAAAGAAAAAGATCTACTAGTCTAGGTTTTTTTTTTTTTAGAAACTCAACTCTGATATTATGTCAAGTTAAAGAATAGAATTGTGTTTCGTTGACTTGTATTATTCCTTTGGGTATACATCAATATTCGCTAGACCTTATCTCGTATATACGAGATTCATACCTATCTTATTAATACTCCTCTCCTCTAGCTAAATTGCTCATGACACTTTTTTGGGATCTTTTCTATATAAGTTTTGATATTATATTTTAAAATTATTATTTGTTTCAAACACAAACTATACATACAAAAGCAGAAAATTCAAATGGATCATTATCTTCAACACACAAAAAACCAAAACCTACATACAACTACTGTTGATGATGGAATCAGTCACAATTAGTATATTTAGTTCGGTCAAATGAGGGTCGAAGTTCTCTTATATTATATTGATGTTGAGACACAAAAGACGGGCTTTAACACAACTTAGACGAGTTACAAAAGTAGGTAAGGATAATAGACGAGCTGTTATCTCGCCGATTCTCCGAGCGATTTGGTTCCAAAACCGTTGACTTCTGCTTGGACGAGCTGAGGTTCTTGTACTTACTGTATTACTTTTCTTCCTTTTTCTCTGACCCCTTTTTTACGCAGGCCGTACGCCTGTATTTATAGAAAGTCGTGTCGGTTCGTCTATGTAAAAGACCATAACACCCTCCCTTCCATTGGGGGTTTATTATGGGCTTTTCCTGAGCTGGGCCTTTTGTTTGGGGTGTGGATCCACCCCCAACAGTAGTCCCCCCCAGCCCTTTAGTTCGTAGTCTTTAGGCGAAGAACAACCGTGAAGGAGCGAAGAGTCGCGCGTGAAGGAACAGTTCCCGACTTTGAGGTCGAATCGTTGTGTGCGGTGATCGACGCGCGTGAGATCCGGAAATCATATCATTATTGGGCGCGTGTCGTAATGATGACCCTTCCAGATCCTTCGTCCTTCTCCTATAAATATCACTTCTCCATTTCTCTCATTATCTTCTTCTCGCATTTTTCGGTGCTCATCGTTCAGGTATTCTCCCTTCTTCTTATCTCGTCGTTATTTTGCTTTTACTGCGTCGTACTTTTACTATGAACTCCCCTCGATCTCAATCGTCCGATCCATCCGTCGAGAGCCACCTTCGACGAGCGACGACTTCCGAATCTGATGGCTCTAACAGGTCCGTTCGTCGGGAGGGCCGTTCTCGGAGTCCCTCTGATTCGTCTTCGGCGGGTTCAGACATGGCTCGATTTGAAGAGTTGAGACGTCGTCTCGTCCCAGGGTCGGCGGTTCCAAGCTCGTCGGGTCTGCCTTGCAGGATTCCTTCCCTGATAGACGAGCCATTGATCAATGACCCATCCTTTCCCGAGTTGGACAACGTTCCTTTGCCAACCGAGAACCTTTTCTCTCATTTTCCTCCGTCGACGTTGAAACCGGGAGCGGCGTCTGATGCAGTTCGCATTCGGAAATTAAACACCGAACCGAGAATTCTGATACCATAACCATTTCAGCGTCCCTGGGATGCTCCTTCCGGCTTTATTTGCCTTTTGGAGAAGTACTTCACCGAGTGCGGGCTTACCTTCCCTTTACCGTCTTTCCTGATGACATATTTTGCTCGTCGTGAGGCGGCCATTTCTCAATTTGCCCCGGCGACCTTTCGAAACGCTGTTGGTCTTTCGATTATGGCCGAAGCTGCGGGGGTTAAACTCACTTGTGACCATTTGGAAGAGTTGACGTGTCTGAACCCGTCGAGCCGAGACAAAACTCCTGGAATTTACTATGTAGCGTCGGGAAGGAAGACGATGCTCGTCGAGGGTGCCAAGGGCAAAACATATAACTGGAAGGGCTCGTACTTCTTTCTTGAAGTCGGTGAGGGGGTTTTGGAGGATCCATCGATTCCTTGGTTTTCTGGGTGGAACCCTTCACCCGGTAGCCGACCCTTCTTGCCTAGTATATTTTATTCGCACTATTCTCTGGTTGTGCTTAACCTTTCCCCCTTTTTTTTTTTTTTTTAGTTGTTGTTCCAAGGTGTTTGCTCCCACACCCTTCTTCGTTTCAAGCCAAGATAGACGCGATCAAAGTTTTCTGCCCTTACGTTTGGCCAGGTACCGAGTCGAAAAAGGGTCGTTCAAGGAAGACATCTGATCCTCGAAGAAAGACAGGTACACCCTAGCGTAGTTGAACCCGTTTTTTTTTTTTTGCTGCTCCTTGAGTTCTCCAATTAATTTCGTTGCTTTGTGTTGTAGCCGGGACGATGGGTAAGATGAACTTGAGTGTTCCCAACGCGTCTGCTCGTTATCGCCGAGCTCCGGAGCCGTTGCCTCGTTCCGCTCCCCGTCATGATGCTCGTCCGGGTGCCAATCCTCCAAACTTCGGCTCGTCAAAAAGGGTTTCTCCTTCCTCTCGTCAACTTGTGGACGACCCTTCGAGGATGCGTCCAAGATCCCTTCCCCCGAATCGTCACATTGGTCTAGAGGAGACACTTCCAAGGAAGAAGGTGGTCGGGACTCCTGGTCGCATCGCCGAGGTGGCGAAAGATTCGCAGAAAAGGAAGGATGGTCCTGAACAAGAGCAGTCTGCCCCATCGAAGAAGTCTAAGTCAGTCGACTTCAGCTGGAATTTTACGCATTCCTCTGGGGCTCGTCCATTTCCGGATGACTCGCGATCTTGTGCCGAGTTATTTCGGAAGATCCACTTTGGTGAAGGTCGTCTTCCTGCAGTTGAGAAGATGAAAGAGGCCGACGCGGTTACCGACGTTGCTCAAGCGTCCTTTGAGGTTTGTCGGTTAAACCAACTTGCTTTTAATCTTCCTTTACTCGTTTTTCTTATGATTGTCATTTCCTTTCATTTTGATAGTTTATTGCGCGTATCAATCGTATGGCTTCTCGCTACGAGCGTCGTCTTCGGAACTTGGAAGGGGAGCGTTCTGGGGCGTCGAGTGAGAGGATCGAGCGCCTCGAGGCGCAACTGAGGGAGGCGGTGCGGTCCAACCAAAGACTTAGCGACCTTGTGGCCAAACTCGAACATCACCGGAGCGGGTTGATCACAGAACGAGACTCCCTTATGACGAAGCTTGAGGAGTCTGAAGTTGCCTGTAACAGTCTGAAGCTCACCCTTAACTCGGAGACGAGGAGGCTTAGGGATCGACGTGACGAGTATGGGCACCACGAGCGAATCAACGCTTTACACGAGGTGGCTGGTCGCGTGCAGAGGCTCTTATCGAAGCACAAAAGCTACGCCGAAGCGGTTGAAGCGTCGCGGGAGAAGTTTCTTGAGTATAACCAAGCTGTTGGGAACGTCCAGATGCTCGAAACGCTCGTTGCCGAGGGTCAGATTTCTTTGCTCGATGAGGGGATTAAGGACCAAGTTACGGCTTTGATGANTTTCATTTTGATAGTTTATTGCGCGTATCAATCGTATGGCTTCTCGCTACGAGCGTCGTCTTCGGAACTTGGAAGGGGAGCGTTCTGGGGCGTCGAGTGAGAGGATCGAGCGCCTCGAGGCGCAACTGAGGGAGGCGGTGCGGTCCAACCAAAGACTTAGCGACCTTGTGGCCAAACTCGAACATCACCGGAGCGGGTTGATCACAGAACGAGACTCCCTTATGACGAAGCTTGAGGAGTCTGAAGTTGCCTGTAACAGTCTGAAGCTCACCCTTAACTCGGAGACGAGGAGGCTTAGGGATCGACGTGACGAGTATGGGCACCACGAGCGAATCAACGCTTTACACGAGGTGGCTGGTCGCGTGCAGAGGCTCTTATCGAAGCACAAAAGCTACGCCGAAGCGGTTGAAGCGTCGCGGGAGAAGTTTCTTGAGTATAACCAAGCTGTTGGGAACGTCCAGATGCTCGAAACGCTCGTTGCCGAGGGTCAGATTTCTTTGCTCGATGAGGGGATTAAGGACCAAGTTACGGCTTTGATGAGCCAACTGAAGAGCGAGGTTGAAGAGGTCGATCTGCCGGATATTACCGAAGCTGACTTCGACATGTCTCAGATCTTTGCCGGGCCTCTTCCCCCAATTCCGACTTGGATCGCTTCCCCAATCAGCGGGAATACCGAGGTCTGTAATGACGAGGGTGGGAGTGATGGGTCGGAGAGTGGGGAGATTGGGGGTGAAGAACTGGACGAGCGGGAGAAGGTTGACGATCGTCCTTCTGATGGAGCTGAGGTGCGAGCCGACGACCACCCTTCTGATGGAGTCGAGGAGCAAGTTACGGATCGTCCTGCCGAAGGACTTCCACGTCCGTCAACTCCCGGGCATGAGTCGCCGGTTGTTGGCTTAGTTTCGTGATTCCTCTGTTGTCGCCGTGTCAAGGGGTCGGCTCCCTCGTACTATCTTTTGTTTGCCGTATTTTTGGGGTTGGCTCCCACGTACTTTTATGCGCCGTGTTTAGGGGTCGGCTCCCTTAAAAAACTTTATTCCTGCCCTTGGGGCATTTATTCCTACTCTATTTAATGCCTTATTTTTCGAAACGTTGCTTACTGGTCATTGAATGCCTTTGTTTGTTGGGACTTGCGCTTTTCGTTCTATAAATAGTCTTTGCTTTTTACTTCAGTTTAGTCTTGGTGAGTTTCCTTTGTCTTTGTAGGGAGGAGGAAATTATTCTGATGCCAGTGACGACTAGAGTGGCGTGGTTGCGTAGGGCGCGGGAACGACTCGGCGTTAGGTCCGACGAGGTGATACAATCGGAACTCGGCTACTATAATGCTCGCATCCAGCGGCTAAGAGCTTACATCATCTCCACCCGTCGTTCATTCGAACGCTATTATGATTTCTGTAGCGTGGACGGGACAGTGGAATGTCTCGAAACGCTGATTGACGAAGGATATTTCGTTCCAAAGTGGCGCTTGGATCGGCTGCTGGACGAACGTACCCGGCGCAAGAATCTTTTTGCAGAAGTGGTGATCCCTACACTTGAGCAGGGTGACCTTGATTCCCTGGGTCGAAGGCCGTTTGAAGATCGGGAGGAAATCGAGGCCTGCCGAGCTCGTATCGACGTGCTTCATCGTTACATTTTGCAACTGGAGAGCACAAGTCACTACTTTAGTGAGAGTAATCGCGTCGAAGGGATCCGTGCGTACCTCGAGGATATGATTGGACGAGGTGCGGCTGTCCTGATGGATCTGCTGAAAGACATGAAGGAATCGTGCCGTCATTGGCAAACCATAATTGGCGGGTTAGAGTTCATTGAGCCTTCCAGTGCCGACCTTGGAGTTGATTGACTTGTTATCCTTTATTGTTTTTTGTTTGTGCCGTAATGGGGTCGGCACCCGCATCAGACTGTTGTATCTCTTTTTTTTTTTAATAAGTCAAATTCTATGCTAATCTTGAGAGTTCTACTCTTTACTTTTCTTTTCTCTTTTTTTTTTTTTTTAAAGTGCGACTTTTGATGGTCGGCTTATCTCTTTTATGCGAGCTAGGCTCGGCTTGATATAACCGGGGGCGACCGTTAATAGTCGGCTTATCATTTTGTGCGAGTTGCGACTCGGCTTGATATAACCAGGGGCGACCGTTAATAGTCGGCTTACCCTTTTGTGCGAGTTGCGACTCGGCTTAAAGTAATACGTCGGAACGTCGGGTCATTACCGGGCCAATGGTAACGACTAAAATAACTTGCAAACGACAACTCACTCTTGTGAGGAAAAAAAAAAAATTTATATTATTGGCGGCTGTGTCCCGTAGAGTGGGACTGCCTACTACCCTCCGATCAGGAGGGATCAAGCCGATCGTAGTTCACATTTACATGTGTATTCAAACTATAGAAAAGACGAGCTGGACATAGCCGGGCTCGCTTGGTGATTTTTAGTAGTAATAGCGCTTGAGGTGCATTGAATTCCAAGATCTCGGCACTGGTTTTCCGCCCATTGTTAAGAGTTCGTACACGCCGGGATGGACGACCTTAGACACTATAAATGGACCTTCCCAATTAGCCCCCATTTTTCCGGCATCTGGCTCAGCAGTATTTTCGAAGACCTTACGGAGGACGAGATCACCTTCGTCGAAATGCCGATTGTGGACTTTCTTGTTGTAGTATTTGGCCGCGGCGAGCTGATAGTTCTGGATTCGTAGGAGTGCTTTGTCTCGTTCTTCTTCCAACTCGTCGAGTCTATCCATTTGCATCTGACTGTTGAGCGCGGTGTTGTGGACGAGCATTGTTCGCTGGAGGCTGGAACTGCCGACTTCAGCGGGTGCCATTGCTTCCATCCCGTAGGCTAAGGAGAATGGGGTTTGGTTGGTGGAGGTCCTTGGTGTTGTTCGGTAGGACCAAAGTACTCCGTCTAGCTCGTCGGCCCAGGCACCTTTTTTGGCGGCTAGCCTTTTCTTTAGGCCATCGAGTATGGTTTTGTTGGTAGCTTCAGCCTGGCCGTTTCCTTGTGGATACCTCGGCGTTGACTTGCTTAGTTTTATTCGCCACCTTGCGCAAAAATTTTTGAATTGCAGGGAAATGAACTGCGATCCGTTGTCAGTGACTATTTCATACGGGAGACCGTGGCGACAGATTATATATTTCCAGACAAAGAGTTGGACGTCCCTGGCCTTGATATTCGCATAAGACTCGGCCTCGACCCATTTGGTGAAATAATCAGTGAGGACGAGTATATACCGCTTTTATCTGGAAGTTGGCAGTGGGCCAATAATGTCCATCGCCCAGTGCATGAAAGGGTAAGGAGCTACTCCGGCTCGTAGGAGTTCAGTCGGCTGGTGGATAATGGGGGCATGTCGCTTNGGGATCAAGCCGATCGTAGTTCACATTTACATGTGTATTCAAACTATAGAAAAGACGAGCTGGACATAGCCGGGCTCGCTTGGTGATTTTTAGTAGTAATAGCGCTTGAGGTGCATTGAATTCCAAGATCTCGGCACTGGTTTTNACCTGAGTGATTTCCCCCGGCTCCTTCGTGTGTCTCCATCATGACGCGGACGGTGTCGTCGCCGTGTATGCAAAGCAAAAGNCATTGTTAAGAGTTCGTACACGCCGGGATGGACGACCTTAGACACTATAAATGGACCTTCCCAATTAGCCCCCATTTTTCCGGCATCTGGCTCAGCAGTATTTTCGAAGACCTTACGGAGGACGAGATCACCTTCGTCGAAATGCCGATTGTGGACTTTCTTGTTGTAGTATTTGGCCGCGGCGAGCTGATAGTTCTGGATTCGTAGGAGTGCTTTGTCTCGTTCTTCTTCCAACTCGTCGAGTCTATCCATTTGCATCTGACTGTTGAGCGCGGTGTTGTGGACGAGCATTGTTCGCTGGAGGCTGGAACTGCCGACTTCAGCGGGTGCCATTGCTTCCATCCCGTAGGCTAAGGAGAATGGGGTTTGGTTGGTGGAGGTCCTTGGTGTTGTTCGGTAGGACCAAAGTACTCCGTCTAGCTCGTCGGCCCAGGCACCTTTTTTGGCGGCTAGCCTTTTCTTTAGGCCATCGAGTATGGTTTTGTTGGTAGCTTCAGCCTGGCCGTTTCCTTGTGGATACCTCGGCGTTGACTTGCTTAGTTTTATTCGCCACCTTGCGCAAAAATTTTTGAATTGCAGGGAAATGAACTGCGATCCGTTGTCAGTGACTATTTCATACGGGAGACCGTGGCGACAGATTATATATTTCCAGACAAAGAGTTGGACGTCCCTGGCCTTGATATTCGCATAAGACTCGGCCTCGACCCATTTGGTGAAATAATCAGTGAGGACGAGTATATACCGCTTTTATCTGGAAGTTGGCAGTGGGCCAATAATGTCCATCGCCCAGTGCATGAAAGGGTAAGGAGCTACTCCGGCTCGTAGGAGTTCAGTCGGCTGGTGGATAATGGGGGCATGTCGCTTGCATTTTTCACACTTGGCGACGAACCTTTCGCAATCAGATATCATTGTTGGCCAATAGTGACCATGCTTCTTGATTCATAGCGCTAAGGCTCGGCCACCTGAGTGATTTCCCCCGGCTCCTTCGTGTGTCTCCATCATGACGCGGACGGTGTCGTCGCCGTGTATGCAAAGCAAAAGGGCTCCTGATGCCGTCCATCGAAGCAAATGATCCTTCATCAAGGTGTAGCGGGCGGCTTTGGCCTTTAATCTCCGTTTAGCCCATTTGTCTGCTGGCACGTCGCCGTCGGCTAGGTATGCTCGGATCTCGACTCGCCAATCTGTCTCGTCGCTGTCAGATGCAGGTTCGCATCCTCGGCATGACCTCATCGTTCGATAAGTGGTCCTGATTTCGTTGGGCTGGTGGAGTGCGAGGCAAGTCTCGGCATGTGTTTCACCTATGCTCGGTGCATCGATGCTTTCTACCGGGATGATTCGTCGAAGATCGGGATCCGATGTCGACGCGAGTGCTGCCAAAGAATCGGCCGGAGCGTTGTCTCCTCTGGGGATTTTGATGAGCTCGAATTCGTCAAAGCGTTTTGACAAAATCTTAACGACATTAAGGTAGGCGGCCATGGGTTCACTTTTGGTGTCGTATTCGCCGCTGAACTGGTTGGCGACGAGCTGAGAGTCGCAAAAAGCTCGTATCCGCTTGATCTGCATTCCGTTGGTGAGTTTAAGCCCGGCGATGAGTGCTTCATATTCGGCGACGTTGTTGGTTGCTTGGAATCGGAGACGGAAAGATTGCTCCAAAATTTCTCCGGTCGGCGAAGTTAGTCGAATCCCTATTCCTGACCCAAGATGGGAAGATGCTCCGTCCACATGCAGGGTCCACCGGTCATCTGACGGGTCAGTGGGTGTTGGTTCGGCTTCCCCAAATGGTAGCTCGATCAGGAAGTCGGCGAGTACTTGGGATTTGGCAGCCGGACGAGTTCGATACTCGATGTCGTACTCGCTGAGTTCGATTGCCCATTTCGTTAGTCGACCCGATTGGTTCGGGCTGTGCAGTATTGACCGTAAAGGTTGGTTGGATAGGACAGCGACAGTATGCGATTGGAAATATGGTCGGAGCTTTCTTGCAGATGTGACGACTGCCAGGGCAACCTTCTCGACTGTTGGGTAGCGAGTTTCCGCGTCGTCGAGTGATTTCATTATGTAAAAGATGGGTCGTTGCTCTCCCCGATCGTCTTTAACGAGTACACCACTGACGGCCGACTCTGAGACCGCAATATAAAGAAATAGGATTTCGCCGAGCTCCGGCTTCGCTAAGATCGGTGGGGTCGATAAATAGTTCTTTAGCTCGTTGAACGCGCTGTGACAGGCTTCGGTCCACTCGAACTTGCCCTTGGTTTTGAGAAGCTGGTAAAATGGTAGACACTTGTCGGTGAATCTGGATATAAAACAATTTAGGGCGGCGATCCGTCCGGTTAGTCGTTGAACTTCTCTGGCATTCTTTGGTAGTGGCAAATCGATGATTGCCTTAATTTGCTTTGGGTTCGCCTCGATGCCTCGTCTGGTTACCAGGTACCCAAGGAATTCGCCGGACTTAACTGCAAAGGTGCATTTGGCTGGGTTCAGCTTCATCCCATACTTGTTTAGGGTGTCGAAACATTGTCGGAGATGAGTGATATGATCCTTTGCACGTTGAGATTTGACGAGCATGTCGTCGATATAAACCTCCATAGTCCGGCCGAGTTGCTCGGCGAACATTTTGTTGACTAGCCGTTGGTACGTCGCTCCTTCGTTTTTCAGGCCAAAGGGCATAACTTTATAACAGTAGGTCCCTCTATCCGTGATGAACGACGTTTTTTCCTGGTCGTCCTTGTGCATTAGAATCTGGTTGTAACCAGAAAAGGCGTCCATAAAAGTTAATAGTTCGTTGCCGGCGGTTGCCTCGACGAGTTGATCAATTCTTGGCAATGGGAAACTATCTTTTGGACAGGCTTTGTTAAGATCGGTAAAATCGATGCAAACTCGCCACTTTCCATTCTTCTTTTTGACGACCACTCGGGATATTTCACTTCTACAATTGACCCGGCGCCAAGGAGTTTGTCAACTTCGTCGTTCACTGCTTGTGATCGTTCGGGACCTAACTTACGCCGTTTTTGCTTGATCGGCTTATGCGTTGGGTCGGCATTGAGTTCATGGGTTGTGACACTTGGATCGATCCCCTTCATATCAGTCACGCTCCATGCAAACGTCGAGATATTGGTTTTGAGGAAAAGTATCAACTCATTTCGCATGGCGGCTGTTATCTCTGTATCGATATTCACGCATCGTTTCTTGTCGTTTTTGTCTAAGTTCACCTCCTCGACCGCGGCAACGCCCTGTTGGACGGCAGTCGGCCTTCCGTCTGTTGGTGACGCGCTATCGTCGCTGACCCGCTACTTTGATTGCTATAATTTCTTTCCGGTGCGAAGCTTATGCTCGATCAGGAAGCGGGCCCGTGCGGTTTGCTGATTGCCACGCAGTGTGTATATTCCTTTCGAAGTTGGGAACTTAACGCACTGATGATATGTTGACGGGACGGCTTTCATCTTGTGGAGCCATGGGGTTCCAAGGATGACGTTGTAGATCGTTGGCTTGTCGATAACCGCGAACCGGAAGTATCTGGCTATCCCCCCAACGAAGATTGGTAAGGTGATGGTGCCGACGGACATAAGATGATCCCCGTCGAAGCCCGTTAAAGAGTGACATTCCAGCACAATGTCCCGTTCGCCGACTTCCATTTTGGCCAACACGTCTCTGAAGATGACGTTGACTGAGCTTCCAGTGTCGATCAATATTCTCGTCACCTCACTTTCGCCGATCAAGAGTTCGACGACCAATGGATCGTTATGCGGTAAATCCAAGCCTTCTAGATCTTTTCCGTCGAAAGTGATTGGCATGCCTTCAGCCTCGAACCTTGACGGCCAAGATTTCGTCATTTCAGCCTTCTTAGTATAATCTCTGATCGCTCTGACCGAATCGTTGCATCCGGCTAGCCCGCCCATTATCATGTTGATTCGTCGTATCGTCGGAGGACGTTGGTCGGGCTTGCGGTCTGTATGCGGTCGTTTTTCGTTACCGCTGTTTTCGCGCCGTTCGGTGAGTAGGTTCTGAATTTCCATCTCGTCTTCGCTTTGGTCGGCTAGTACCTTTGAATCCTTGACGAATTTTCGAGCGATATATTCGGCGCGCTTGGCGTCGCTTCGTCCAGGTCGGGTTGTCTTGCTTCTGTCGGGCTCGACGACTATTGCTCCTTTCTTGTATCGCTCCATCAATACCTTCTGGAGGTAATGACACTCGTCAGTTGCGTGGGTTGTACTCTGATGGTAATCGCAGTACGGGGTTGCACTATTTTCACCTCCCTCTTTCCGGATATACTTGTTTTCGCCGATCGCAAAGGTTCGGCGAGTTCGATCTTGGTTTTTGAGGAAGTGTTGTCGAGGCTCGACGTAATCAACTTTCGGAGTTGCGGCTACAGGCTGTTTGGTTATCGCACTTGCCTCCGAAGAATGCTTCTTAGCATTGATAGCTTTCTCTTCCTCGAGCCCAATGTGTTTCGCAGCTCGGAGTAATGCCTCGGCTACGGTCTCGACATGCGTTAAAGACAGCTCTTCCTTGAACCGAGATTCATACCAGAGCGCATTTTGAAGTGCGACAATTGCGGCAGCGTCCGGAATTGAAATGTTGACGTAGATTTCCTTGAATCGCCCTATAAAGGACCGAAGCGATTCACCCTTGTGCTCAGTTAGGGCATATAAGTCGGCATGGGAATTCTTATCCTCGATCAAAACAGAAAACTGCTTCAAAAGTTCAGTTATCAGCTCCCTGATACTATCGATTGATCCGGGTGGGAGTCTCGAGAACCAGCTCAATGCGGTTCCTGTTAGATGCTCGGCGAAAACTTGACAAGCTCCAGCGTCGTATTCCACCGGGCTGAACTGTAAAGGGCCGAGGGCTACGCCAAAGGTGAGCAAGAAATCTCGCGGGTCGATCATAGTGACCCAGCCGTGGCTTGACTGCCCGTCTGACCGTTGTTGTAGCGAGTCTTCGAGAGAATGGAGTTCGCTGTGTTGCTTCGAGCATGAGTCCGACTTCGGGTCCCTTGTCCGTTGCTTTTTGAATCATCGCTGCCATTTCTTTCATTTGCTCTTTGATTTCTTTTAGCTCGGCGTCCTTCGTTAGATCAGTCACGTCGTTATTTCGCTCGATAGGGCGCTGGGCAGGATTACGTCCTAATCCGCTGGTTTGCACATACGACCCTGGCGTTGTTCTTACCGAGGTGAAGTTCATTGGGTTGAGCCGAGCGTTGTTGAGATGATTGATTTCATCTTGTGAGTTAAACTGTGCCGTGGTGAGTGCATCCAATCGGCTGTTGGTTTGCTCTTCGTGCTGGTCAAGGCGTGTTAAGATTCCGCGGAATAGTTCGTCTATGCTTGAGACGGGCTGATTGCTGAGCAAAGTAAGTTGCGTTGGGGCCTGTGTTGGTTCTACGGTCGCCGGGGTCGTCAGGTTTGTAGCTATGACAAAGGTCTCCGGGCTTTCCACCGTCACGACCTTTCTTGGGGCGTCTGGCGTGGGGAGGACTGCCTGGTCCGTTTGTTCCATTGTCGGGGTAGTCGTCCCCCCCGACGAGCTTCCTTCCTTGCTCTTTTCCTTGTCAATTATTGTCATCTCGTCTAGTCGGTGTAGGTCCGTTCTTCAATGCTTCAGAGAAATTCGACTTGGCTCCCCCTACCTGGCGCGCCAAGTTGTTGATGATGGCGTCAGTCACAATTAGTATATTTAGTTCGGTCAAAGGAGGGTCGAAGTTCTCTTATATTATATTGATGTCGAGACACAAAAGACGGGCTTTAACACAACTTAGACGAGTTACAAAAGTAGGTAAGGATAATAGACGAGCTGTTATCTCGCCGATTCTCCGAGCGATTTGGTTCCAAAACCGTTGACTTCTGCTTGGACGAGCTGAGGTTCTTGTACTTACTGTATTACTTTTCTTCCTTTTTCTCTGACCCCTTTTTTACGCAGGCCGTACGCCTGTATTTATAGAAAGTCGTGTCGGTTCGTCTATGTAAAAGACCATAACACCCTCCCTTCCATTGGGAGTTTATTATGGACTTTTCCTGAGCTGGGCCTTTTGTTTGGGGTGTGGATCCACCCCCAACAACTACGATTTATCCGTCAACATTATTCAAAAATCTTACATTTGCAAAATATAAAACGGGAGATACTTTATATATATATAAAAAAAAGGTCCAAAACTGTTTTGGTAAATGCATATAAGAATTAAAAAGGGAAAAATAAAATTCAGCTGAAAAATGAATGTGTGACTGTAGAGAAAATCTACTGGGAAGAGTTGATGTTATTCATGCTTAGATTTGTCTATAGCAGTTTAACAAGAGTTACGGATGATATTGAAGCACTATAGCAGTTTAACAAGAGTTACGGATAATATTGAAGCATTTATTGTCTACGCGAACTAACTTCTATAGAGTAAGTAGTGAGATCTTCGATTTGTGAAACTGCTATAAAAAGTCTTACTTCTATAAAGTCTTCAATGTGATTGGACTATTTAGCTGAATCTTGGATTTGTGATATACTGTATCTTCTTCTTATATATATCCACTTGCTTGACTAGCTTTATGATATATTATTTACAGCTAGCTTTCTTGAACTTGTTTAAAACCCCAATGTCTTGAGTCATATTGCCCATCTTGCATATATATAAGATTTATTTATTTTCGTCCTCACAGAACGGGAAAACGACAATTCCCCCTGAACTTAACTACTTTATCGTATTCATACACGAAACTTTGAGGTATGCCTGTAACTACATGAACTTAATTAAAATTTGAATTTACTATATGAACAATGCAAATCCGGCTAAAACCAACAAATCGACAAACTGTGTTACTGTTCCGTTAACAAATGCTGACTGTAATGCCATGTTTGCAATTTTAGATGCCACGTCATTTTCAAAAAAAAATCTAAAACAAAATATTAACAAGAAAGGGATTTGAACCCGCAACCTTTAGTAGAAATAACAAAGCACATAACCACTAGAGCAAGGGTAACTTCTGTTATACTTACAATCGAAGTCGTATATATAGGCAAAAAACAATTTTACAGCTATTCTCAATCAAGTTTAGTCGTCCCACTTCCCATAGTCACAGACTCACATAAACCGAAAAGACCCAAAAATGAAACCAGACAAAGAGAGAAGAATTAAGAAGAACGTTTCTTCAAACGAGATTACATCAATCGATTTTGACACTAATTGCTTAAACTCATCTGTTTCTTTCATTTTTTTTTTATCATCTCCAAAGTTTGAATCATCTCCTAGAATAGTTGAATCGAATATGGACAGTTAATTTAGAGAGACGTTGCCTTTAATCTCGGTTTGCCTCTTTAATTCAGGTTTCTTGGGAGGATTATAGCCCCAGATTAATTGATTGAGAAATACAAAGACAAAGCTTTCTGAATTTGTAATTTTGTATATCAGAGACGAACAAAGAAGAATGGAGAAGACAAAAGGCATTATCTATATATATCATTTCGATTGCATTTACAACTTAAGGTGTCTTGGCAGAGGTGGTTATGTACTTGGTAATTTATATGACGGGTTGTGGGTTCAATTCCCCATATCTTTGTTTTGGATTTTTCTTTTTGAAAATGACGTGGCATCTAAAATTACAAACATGGCATTACAGTCAGCATTTGTTAACGGAACAGTAACACCATTTGTCGATTTGATGGTTTTAGCCGGATTTGCATTGTTCGTGTAATAAATTCAAATTTTAATTAAGTTCAGGTAGTTACAGGCACATCTCAAAATTTCGCGTATGAATACGATAAAGTAGCTAAGTTCATGGGGAAATTGGCTGTTTTCCCGCTACAATTCTAGTCAGACACGGCCCAGAGCTAAAACTCGTAAAACAAGGGCTTTAGGCAGCAGATAATTATAATTTGATTTATGAGCATCATATATTCGGAAACTAGTGTGATCTAGCGGTAAAAATCTGCAGTATCCCCTCAAAAGTGACGAGTTTGAACCCAGCTAGTGCATTTTTAGAAGTATATTTTGTTTTCTTTGTTTAGTTATGGAAAAAAAAATTAATTTGCTTCAGGCAGCTATATAACTTGTGTCGGCCCTGATTCTGGTAAAAAGATCTCTGGAAAAAAAAAACTAAAAGTAGTTACATTAAAAAATTGATTACTTTTACAAAAGGATTGATCATTATCATGATGCATTACAAATTGATCGTCGAGATGATTTTAGTTTACGGTTTACACAATGTTGAAGTGATTGATCTCGGGCTATGCCGTAGATAAAACGACGTAAGTCTTAATTAGCTAGAATCATGCAAAGTCTATACGTTACTCAATCAATAAGTCTAAAGTCTCCTATTATGTTTTTGTCCAGTTTCTAATTTTCTCTGAAGAAAATATTTCTAGTTTTGTCTGACTTCTTTATGTACCTAAAACGACTTGGTTTCACACATTATTTTCTGCAAAATAATTACTAGTGAAAGAGACCCCAAGATGTAATAACGAATGCTATGTTTAGTTTAATAATAACAATTTAAAATACCTGACCTAAGAAAACAATATACTAACAAGTTCGACACAAACATTTTAAATAAATTGAAAACATTCAATAAAATAAGAAAGATCCATTAGATATCATTGGGGAGGCCAGTTAGTTTTGTGCAAGACTTTCAAAAGTCAACCAGTTTTGTCGTAGATCTCTTCATAATAATTTTAAATTTTATGTTGTTTTCAAAAATCTCTGTTTAACAAAAATAAAACAAATTTTCTGGATATATGGTAGTTAAATAGGCGTCCATGTTTTATACACTTCAACAATTTAAGGTTCCGATTCATATACAAGGTGTTAAAAATAACGCAATAAACTCTGCAACTTTTGTCTAATAGATTTCATTATAAAAGATAAACAGATAAATTTAGTTCTTTAAACAAGACTATAGTTTAAGGAAAATATAATTAAAACTATCATTCAAATAAACATGGCGGCTAATCTTTATATTTTATTTTTAATGGATAAATCCACCAACCATGTTAGTATGTCACGATCTTCCATTTTAGTGTTTAATTAAATACAACATTCAAAGAATTTGACTAACTAATATTTTAATCTTTTTACATAAATAGAAAAACAATTAGCTTACAATTACATATATAGGTCAGTGATATGTTTTGATATAAATGTGAATGGTGAAATTGATAAATTTAGAGATTTGACAAAGTAAACGGCCAATAATTAAAGAGAGAATTCAATCTATTGACTTCTTTGTCCTCTATTAACAAGTGACAACCCATATGTCAATTATCACGGACTAGTCAACGAAATCAGAATTCCCAATTTTATAAAGGACCTAAGATAACAGTAATGTGCAAGTTGTATCAATGAACACAAACCCAGAACCAAAAACAAAAAAAAAAACTTACCAATTCACTTATCTCATTCAAGAGATAGAGAATGCTTCGCGGTTGTGATCTTCAACTTCTTTTGATTATATCCATAGTTTTGAGCTCTTCTCTTTTAGCTTCCGCGACCGTTGAAGAAGCAAATGCTCTTCTGAAATGGAAGTCAACTTTCACGAACCAGACAAGTTCTTCAAAGCTATCTTCTTGGGTCAATCCAAACACAAGCAGTTTTTGCACCAGTTGGTATGGTGTAGCCTGCGTGCGCGGTAGCATCGTGCGGTTGAATCTTACGAATACTGATATCGAAGGTACTTTCGAAGATTTTCCTTTTTCGTCTCTCCCCAACCTCACTTATGTTGATCTCAGTATGAACCGTTTCTCTGGGACTATATCTCCTCTATGGGGAAAGTTCTCTAAACTCGTCTACTTCGATTTGTCGATTAACCAGTTAGTTGGCGAAATCCCACCTGAGCTTGGTGATTTGAGTAATCTTGATACTCTCCATCTTGTTGAGAACAAGTTAAATGGTTCCATTCCTTCTGAAATCGGTCGGTTAACTAAGGTTACAGAGATTGCCTTGTACGACAATCTTTTAACCGGACCCATACCTTCTTCTTTTGGAAACCTTACCAAACTAGTTAACCTCTACCTCTTTATTAATACTCTTACTGATTCAATTCCTCCAGAAATAGGTTTCCTACCCAACCTTAAAGAGCTATGTCTAGATAGAAACAACCTAACCGGTAAAATCCCTTCCACTTTTGGTAACTTGAAGAATGTAACCCTTCTCAACATGTTTGAAAATAAGCTCTCTGGTGAAATCCCTCCTGAGATTGGTAATATGACCGCTTTAGATACCCTTAGCCTCCACACAAATAAGCTTACCGGATCTATTCCTTCTACCTTAGGAAATCTCAAAAACCTAGCCATTCTTCATCTTTACCTCAACAAGCTTACTGGTTCGATTCCGCCGGAACTAGGCGACATGGAAAATATGATTGATTTGGAGATAAGTGAGAACCAACTCACTGGTCCTGTTCCTGATACATTTGGCAAGTTAACCGTTTTGGAATGGTTATTCCTCCGTGATAACCAGCTTTCTGGTCCGATCCCCCCGGGAATTGCGAACTCTTCAGAGCTCACCGTCCTGCAACTCGACACCAACAACTTCACCGGTTTCTTGCCTGATACCATCTGTAGAAGTGGCAAGCTTGAGAATCTCACGCTAGATGATAATCACTTCGAAGGTCCTGTTCCTAAGAGCTTGAGAGATTGCAAGAGCTTGATCAGAGTGAGATTCAAAGGAAACAGTTTCTCAGGAGATCTCTCTGAGTCTTTCGGAGTTTACCCAACTCTGAACTTCATTGATCTCAGCAACAACAAATTTCATGGGCAACTTTCACCCAAGTGGGAACAAAGTCAGAAGCTGGTTGCATTCATCCTCTCCAACAACAGCATCACTGGAGCCATCCCACCTGAGATTTGGAACATGACACAGCTAAGTCAGCTCGACCTATCTTACAACCGCATCACCGGCCAGCTCCCAGAATCAATCAGCAAAATCAACCGTATATCAAAACTCCAACTAAACGGGAATCAGCTATCTGGAAAAATCCCTTCAGGAATCAGACTCTTATCCAATCTTGAGTATCTTGATCTATCCTCAAACAGATTCGGGTTCGAAATCCCCGCAACGCTCAACTCCTTGCCAAGGCTCTATTACATGAACCTGAGCAGAAACGAGTTGGATCAAACAATCCCGGAAGGTTTAACAAAGCTTTCTCAGTTACAAACTCTTGACCTCAGCTACAATCAGCTCGACGGAGAGATCTCATCACAATTCAGCTCCTTGCAAAACCTCGAAAGACTCGACCTCTCACACAACAATCTCTCAGGTGAAATCCCACCAAGTTTCAAAGATATGCTAGCACTAACACACATCGATGTATCAAACAACAACCTCTCAGGTCCAATTCCAAACAACGCAGCCTTTCGAAACGCAACTCCAAACGCATTAGAAGGTAACAGAGACTTATGTGGTGATAACAAAGCCTTGAAGCCATGTTCATCAACCACAGAGAAGAAAAAATCAAACAAAGATCGAAACCTAATCATCTACATACTAGTTCCAATCATCGGAGCAATCATCATCCTCTCCGTCTGCGCCGGAGTCTTCATCTGTTTCCGTAAACGAAACAAACAAATCGAAGAACACACAGATTCAGAATCAGGAGGCGAGACACTATCAATCTTCAGCTTCGACGGCAAAGTCAGATACCAAGAGATCATCAAAGCAACAGGAGAGTTCGATCCAAAACACCTAATCGGAACCGGGGGACACGGCAAAGTCTACAAAGCGAAGCTACCAAACGCAATCATGGCGGTGAAGAAGCTAAACGAAGAAACAGACTCATCCATCTCAAATCCATCGGTAAAACAAGAGTTCCTAAACGAAATCAGAGCACTAACCGAGATACGTCACCGGAACGTCGTGAAACTCTTCGGATTCTGCTCGCACCGCCGCAACAC
>NC_025686.1:8073536-8085126 GCF_000633955.1 Camelina sativa
AAATCAAACAAAGATCGAAACCTAATCATCTACATACTAGTTCCAATCATCGGAGCAATCATCATCCTCTCCGTCTGCGCCGGAGTCTTCATCTGTTTCCGTATACGAAACAAACAAATCGAAGAACACACAGATTCAGAATCAGGAGGCGAGACACTATCAATCTTCAGCTTCGACGGCAAAGTCAGATACCAAGAGATCATCAAAGCAACAGGAGAGTTCGATCCAAAACACCTAATCGGAACCGGGGGACACGGCAAAGTCTACAAAGCGAAGCTACCAAACGCAATCATGGCGGTGAAGAAGCTAAACGAAGAAACAGACTCATCCATCTCAAATCCATCGGTAAAACAAGAGTTCCTAAACGAAATCAGAGCACTAACCGAGATACGTCACCGGAACGTCGTGAAACTCTTCGGATTCTGCTCGCACCGCCGCAACACTTTCCTGGTTTACGAGTACATGGAGAGAGGGAGCTTGAGGAAGGTTTTGGGGAGCGATGACGAAGCGAAGAAGCTAGATTGGGGAAAGAGGATCAATGTAGTGAAAGGTGTGGCTCATGCGTTGTCGTATATGCATCATGATCGGTCTCCGGCGATTGTTCACCGTGATATTACCAGTGGGAACATACTTCTCGGTGATGATTACGAAGCGAAGATCTCTGATTTCGGTACGGCGAAGCTTCTTAAGCCGGATTCTTCGAATTGGTCCGCCGTTGCTGGTACCTACGGCTACGTTGCTCCAGGTACATTTTTTGACCCGTTAATTAAATTGGATCTGGATTTTACCCGGGTAGGTTCGGGTCGGGTCGAAATCACCCGTTAGATTATTAGAGTGGACATTTTTGGTTTATTTGGTTTAAAGTTTAAACCATGTAAAAATTTTAAAATCCAAAATTATTTGTTTCGGTTCGAGAAACTTATGCTTATGGGTTGAATTTGGTTTAGGTGTAACCAAGAAAAAATGCAAAAATATTGCAAATTAAAGTAAACAGTTAGGATTTGCAAATAACTGAATAAGTTTATAACCAAATAAAAACGAAGATTTTGTAGTTTGGTCTGTTTAGGGTTTATCCGTTTATGAAATTTCTAGAGGTGAAATTTTTGTTTTAGTTTTGATTTGGTTCAGCTTTTTAATATATGAAAATTTTACAAAAACAAAAAGAACACATTAGTTAGATATCTAACATTAGACCATCTAAATTTTGTAACATAAATCATTTACAAATTTGGTTACGAAATAAAATTTACTTTGGTTTCTTTTTCTCAAATACTAACTGATTTTGTTTGGTTACTCTTTTTGGTTTGATTTGAGTCTATGCTTAAAAATCCTGTTTTGGATTCAGCATATACAAATTCATAGTATCTAATATGTTTGTGAAATTGGATGTGACAGAACTAGCATACGCAATGAAAGTGACCGAGAAATGTGATGTATATAGCTTTGGGGTGCTAACACTAGAAGTGATCAAAGGAGAGCATCCGGGAGATCTAGTTTCAACTTTGTCATCTTCCCCTCCGGACACGACTCTATCATTGAAACAAATTTCCGACCACCGGCTACAAGATCCGACAGCAGAGATCAAAGACGAGATCCTAGAGATTTTGAAAGTTGCACTTTTGTGCTTACAGTCTGATCCACATTCTCGTCCAACAATGCTCTCTATCTCCACTGCTTTTTCTTAGAACTTGTCCCTTCTCTAACTTCTTTTACCAAACATATAGTTTATATATAAGTAATACGTTATTAGTTTGTGTTTCCATGATTATGTGTCAATATATTTTGTTTTGTGGAATGTTAGTTTTTATGTGATTACTTCTCTCTTTCGGTAGAGATGAATTATTATAATAGTCTGATTAGTATGTTTTTATGTGAAATTATACAAAACAAAGAGATGTCCTTATTCTTTGTTTGAATTTGAATTTGTTAGTTTAAGGGTGTGGGTATTTTAAACATACCAATCAACTTAATCATGATTCATGCACACAAACCATTCGGTTAAGTTTTTTTGCTTTAAGCAGTTTGGTCTCGTCTGATATGGTTTAAGATAAGACCAAACCCAATAATCAAATCTGCTAGTTTCACTATTGAATTTAGTACCCCATTAACCCTAAACATACTCATAAGTTTTCTAATCGTCAGCACAAGAGGGTTGACGATTCACTTATGTTTTGTTTATATTTAGCTTATGTTTTGCTTATTTTTCTTTAATTGTTTACTCAATCTTTATAAAAATTATCATTAAATACTCTATTTTCATTTTACAATCATAAAACATCTTAAGACTAGATGTGGCTAATCAAATCCATATATACTAGGTTCGAACCCGCGGTACACCGTGGAATATTTTATTTTGTATTATAAATAAATTTTATTATTTTCTTATATTTAAAAATTTTAAATGTTAGTCAAAGTAATACAATATATATTTTTTTTTGATGTGTTGGTATATTTTGCAATGCATGATATAATTTGTAACTTAATTAATTCCAACATATGTTTATAATTATATGATATTTGAAATAAGTTAATAGTTTTAGTGTTGGTTTAATAGTTCAAATCCATCATGCTATAGACCCATCCTTCAACATGTTTAAAAATTGTTAATCCGTAGAAAATCATCCTACCTGTTAGTATATATGTGTTTTTGACACGTAGAAAATCAAAATGTATGTGTTTTGATTGAACTATTTTGACTCATAGTCGCATCAATCCAACATACTTTGGTTAAATTGATAGGTTTAAATGTGGATACTGATTAAGATGTGATACAACGCGATATAACACTTTCGGTTTATAACATAATTTATTATTTCAATGTATACTATATTTTTAGAAATTAAAGATGATCATTTTTTTTTTGGACAAAGAAATAAAAGATGATCATATGTTTTGTTTTTAATATATTTGATGTCATTAATGTTCTTAATTGTGACAACTATTATAATTGAAAAGTAAGGATACTATATTTTCAAGTGATAAGTGATAAACAATTAAATTTATTAATTATGTAAAATTCTACTGCTCTTTGCAAAAAAAAGCACAAATTACATGACCAGTTTAAAAATAAACAGATATTTTGTTCTAAATCCGGTTAAACATAAGATCTAGATTTAAAATAAACGACATGTTTAAAAAACAATACATGATCCGTTTACAATTTTTGATTATGTATATTTTTACTTTATTTCAACACTTTTAATATTTTTAGTTTAAGATTGAATCATAATACTTGTTATATACCAATAATACTTGTAATTTAATTTGTGTGTCATAATAATTGTAATTTAATTTTAAAGCTACTCTTTAAATATGGTTTAATTTAGAATTTAAAAGGTAAAATAATTAAATATGATCTAGCTACAACCAAAAAAAATTTCCTACATCGGTTACATGTTATGACTTATGACCATCTTACTTATATGATAATTCATAAGATTAAATCTAAGATATATTATATTTTGTGTTGGGATAAATAAAGTCAGCCGAACAAATAGAGACGTAACCAAAATAAAAATAGTTTGGCTTTCACAATTAAGGATCCTATAATAGTAGAGTATTGGATCTTTTAATGAATTTTCGATAACTCAATTATACCCTTGTCAATTTCAATTAATTATCTCTATTATGCTTAATTGAGTGGCAATTGAAGTAAATAAAACCAACATTTTGGACATATTCAGTTTTGTACTTCTCTTTTAATGTTATTAAGATGGTTGATCGACTGATCGTCATAGTAGCTACTAGCTACCGTGTGGTTTTATGGAAGTGCAGTAAGATATCACATGTGATTGAGTTAAAGTTTTAGGGCTACAATAATGGTGGATTCTACTATAGCTTTTGGATTTTGTTTTCTAAAAACCATTTTTCTCATTAAGCTTTTAGAATTAATAAATTTCCTAAAAGTTAGAAAAACCAGTTTTTAGCTTTTCTTTGCAATTGTTAATAAAAACTAAAATCACTATATTCAAGATTCAGTATTAAAAACTCACTAATCATTTTCTTCTCTTTTTCGTTTGTAAAGAAAAGAACTAGAAATACAATTCACCATTCAAAATTGTTTTAAAACTTAAATATGTTTAAAATGAAAAAAAAGCCAAAATCTAAAAACCAAAATCACTTAAAACCAACAACCATAAAAAATAAACATCGGCCGCATTCATCACCTAAAAATAAAATAGTACTTTCTTTTTTATAAAAAAAAAAAGAATGCTATAAACCATGTCTGGCTGTACCGACTAAGCTTCTTCATATGTTATTGACAACAATGGAACCTCTGTTCTTAAAACGTTTTGTATGAATGAATAGTTGTATTTTTATTAATAGAAAGGTCAAAAGATAAAGCCCACTGAACAGCCCAGTCTACAGTCGTGGGAATCAGCACGCAGACCTCACGTGCTTGCCTTAGGTAGAACAATATTGTTGCTCTGTGTTTTGACATAAAAGGAAACGCAGGGAGACAAGATTCAGAGTGCCAGACGGGTATAGTAAGGAGAGAAGAGGTATTGTTATTTGATGAACAAGTTTTGGATCGTAGTAGCTTGTAACGACAGAGAACTTTAGTGGATTTCTTTTTGGGTATATCATAAATTCATAACCATATGGATTAGGCCATAAAGTTTCATGCTTTAGTGCTCACATAAATAGAAATGTATGTCTAATCCGGAACGGCAATTATTTTAAAAGAAGAAAAAATATTGAAATTAAAATCAATTTTGATTTTTAACTCAGAAGACCAACAAATTATACCAGTAAAGAACATATCACTCGTCTGGTCACAGTTTCAAGACTACAAAAACAAACAACATCAAGAAATTAAAACACCAAACAAACGCCAGAGACAACAAAAGGAGCTCTTCGTCTTGTAAGGTTCAAAGATAGAGACCACAAAAGAGCTCTTCTTTTAGTAATTAAAGATCAAACAGTCAAGTCAAATCCTACTATGAGAACAACAACAACAACAACATCTGGTTTCTTGCGTGAGGGGTTACATCTGAAAGTCACTTTTTCCAGAGGTTCTTGGAGAATATCCTCTTGCAATATGGACTCATCTTAAGGTTTTCACATCTTCGTAACTTCTCCACCAAGCTCGCTCGAACAAAGCCCTGTTCAATCCAATCAGTTCGGTTACTAATCTGTTCGAGTCCGAATCATCAAATGTGATCACAAGAGTTAACTGACCTTGGTTTTGAATAGAGCTGCCTGGATAACGTAATTCGCATAAGGGTCTTGAACAAGTTGTGCGAAGTTTGGAACAGAGACGAGTTCATGCACGATCTGGGATCTGCTATCCGGATAATACCTGAGGCATTTCTCCACCACATGGCTACCAAACTTCTGTGTAGCTAATCTCACGTAATTCCCCCTCAACTGGAACATTACATTCACTCCTCCAACGTTCTTCTCTATTATGTATTGCACCACATAGTTCCTGCCATCAAATTTCACATAACAATATTATAAAGCTCCAAAGTTAAAGATTTGAGCATCATTCACCATAATAATGCATTGTTCCTGCCATCAAATTTCAACACATGAAAGGAAGATCCAAAGTTGAAGATATGATCATCATTCACAATAATAATGCAAGTTCTAGCTAGCAATATCCAGCCCGTTTCCATTTAAGTATTTTAGTAACAATTTATGTAACGTAACATATATATCTATAATATTTAAGTTAATTTATTGAACACTCAACGCCTATCATTTGTTCTTTAGACGAACCTGTAGGTTAACCATAATATGATAACAGTATTGAATTCTTCTAGCAGAACTACATATATAAGTACTGTTACCCGTAAGGGTCTTGAGCAAGGCGAAGAGCGTTTCTGGATATTTCACCAACAAGCTTCTCATGTTGCTCCCCAACCGAGTATGAAATGCAGCGTTGAAGCACACAGCATCCATGGCGATGAGTCGCAATCTCTGTGCAGAACTTGGTAGCAGCCTCTAAAATGAACTGTACAAGAGTATATATTATTATCACTTACATATCACCAAGACATAAGAACATTTCCAACAAGATGAGTTAAATAAAGAAGAGTTTATGTCCAAACCTTTTTATCATTAGGGTCAAGGAACCTCAGGCAACTTAATATCACATGGTTTCCATTTAATTCTCTAACCAGAGAGAGAAATCCCGGTTTAAGAGCTGACTTAAGCAGACTGATTTGCTCCTTTGTACTCACCGTCTCAATCAGCTTCTGCACCACCCGTGTCCTGCCCCATTTTGAAAACATCAAATCAAAAAAGCCTTCATCTTTAATCACAATATAGCAAAACCAAAGATTTCCAAAAACTTGATCCATCAAGTTAAGTCAAAGGTTTAACCACATGAAGTTGAAATGTTTTTTTCAAAGGTCTAAGTTTTGTCTAAATCAGTCAAAACAATTCACCTTTTTCTCTATGAACGCAGCTGACAAATTTCTCAAAGATCTGATTTTTTCTTTCTTTCCTAAAATAGCTTAGTTTTCTTCTTTCTCGAACAAAGAAAGATCTCATCCATAATCCCATAAATATGCAACAAAAAACTTCATCTCTCTCCTTAATAGTTCTGCTTTTGAGAAAAAATTGCTAAACGTGTCTAGTTCTTACTTTTTCAGGTCATTATAAAAACAATATTTTGAAACATTAAATGCACAATGCTATGATATTCCAAAGTGTTCTACTCATCAGTTAAAAGGGTAAGGAAGCTTTACCCATAGTTGTTGATGGAGATCTTGACAAGAAGTCCAGGTTTTGAAGTCAACCTAATGAGGATTTGAGTTCTTTGTTCTTCATCACAGACTTGAAGAAGCTTCTGAACGAAATAATTACCAAACTGATCCATTCCAAGCTCAGTGACATGATTAATCACTTGCTCGAATATAATCATTACATCAAGAAATCTTCTTTCTTCGATTAGCTTCTGTAAGCATCGACAACCCAATTGATCCTTTGCCATTAAGTACACAGAGCCGTAGATATCAACCATGGAAGCAAGGGTTAGTGGCAGATCCAGTAATTCTTCCTCGAAAGACGTGTTGTTCTTCAGACCTTCAAGCTCCCTAGAACCTCCCATGGCTGAAAATGGTGGAACAGTCCTGTTTCCACTGTACATCAATGGGTCCAACACATCGTTTTCTTGAAAATCTAGTCGAGACTTTTGTGGAATCAGAGAAACGTCTCGTCGGATTTGTTGATTGAAATGCTCGAACATGTAATCTCTGTTACGAAGAGACATGTTCTCTGTAAACCCTCTCGGATGGTTAAAGCTAGGGTTAGGGTTACCAGCTTCTTGTAAACCAAGCAATCTGAGTCTGTGATCATCATCAACACCAACATAACGACGACTCATAGAAGATTCGCCATGAAAGCTCTGCACAAAACCTTCACGACGAGCTCTCATCAGATCTTGGTCCAGCCTGTGTAAATCACCATAACCACGCATAGAAGAAGCTTCACCATGATGAAAGCTCTGTACTAAACCCTCAGGACCCAGGTCAAGCTTAGAACACCCATGGAAGCTGCTTCTGGAACCGTGAAAACCAGATTGGTTCAACACCGGAGTTAAAAAACTGCTCCTTTCATCGGAGATACTAAGCTTACGGAGGCTTTGACACAAACCCAGATCAGTATCCGCCGCCATTGAAGCCATAGTGTTGAGGTTTAGAAAAGGGTTTGTGATCGGAGGAGGAGCTGTACGGTGGCCGGAAAAGTGAAACCCATTAGAAACAGAAGACGGTAGAGGAAACCCACCAAAACCCAGATCAGAATACGAACCTCGTTGTCTCAAATCACTAGGAAAAAACCCAAAATCCATGAACTTGTTCTTCGTCTCTTCAAACATGAAAAAAAGAAAAAGTTGAAACCTTTATGATTTCTGAGAAAAAGGAAGAACAGAGCAGAAGGGACAAAACGAAAAAGTAACAAGAGAGAGAGAGAGAGAGAGAGAGAGAGAAGAAGAAGGAGAAGGAGAAGAAGAAGAAAGTGATTTTTGGGGTTTTACAAGAAAAATTTCTCAAGAGATTTTGGGAATTTGGGGATTGTTATAGAGAAAGGTCAGGTCAGGTCAGGTGCAGGGAATGGGGAGGAGAGGGAAGCGTGGCTCTCTTTGTACGTACGGAGACAGACTCTATTTGTCGTCTAATGACTACAGACTACAGAGACGGCTGCTTCCTCCTATTGTACCACTGTTCCTACCTCCTGCAGAAACAAGAAATTACAAAAAAGTTGGAGAGAGAGAGAGAGAGTGAGACAAAGACGAAATTTATTATTTTCAAAAATATATTCCTATTTTCGTAGAAGTTTGTTTCTTCTTTTTTATTTTTTTTTCTGGTCAGCTTAAGAATTAGAATCCAGTGCCATTTGTTGTTTACTCCAGAGGCAAAAAAATTGTAACAAAAGGTTACTATTTAATGACTCAATATGATTTTTGGTGTCATTTTATTCAGCTTAAATTAGGTTTACATAGGTAATTGTATAGTTACTTTAGACTTGGAACGACTCAAAGTTGAGAGATATACTCTATTTTGCATAATTAATTTTACTATATATATGACATAATTATAAATATTTATTATCATTTGAGGGGATAATATAATTTTCAGCTTTCAAATTTAACAACAACATGAACAAGTCGTGTTAAAGGTAATCCAAAAAATTAAAATTTATAAAACTAAGATTATTGGATCAGTATTTATAACTAAAAGATTTCAAGTTTGAGTGAGACAAGTGGTCTCGCCAAATGCCAATCAAACAAGTGTCACCACGGCTTGCCAAATACCGGAGACAAGCAACCATAGTAAATTCAAAACTCTTAAACCTAAAATTCTTATACTATCTCGGGAGAAAACAAGGTACAATGGCATAGCAGAATAAAGTTACTAGTACTTTGTATCAACGTGTGAGAGAAATATAACTAAAATGATAACAATAATACCATGCATATAATAAAGGAGATACACTATATACACACATATATATATATATATATATATATTAATAGTCATTCAGTGCTACGCACGGATTTAGTTTCATTTGATATTGGATATTATTTTTATGATTTTGGAGATTTTTAGTTAAGAAAATATTAAGTAAATAAAAATATTATTTGAGATTTGAGATATGAGGGTTAGTAAAATATGTATCTTTTATTTATAAGAAAAATTGTAGTTAAGAGCATATGGAAAATTTATTATTTAATTGGATAATAAACACACTATTTTTTATATCAATTTCTATCTATTAGTTTAATGTAATTTATACTTCCTCCGGTTTTTTACTTGTCGTTAAAGGTTTTCTCACACAAATAAAAAAATTTTATTAAATTGTCTGTTTTATTAATATATTTTATAAATATTTCATTGGTCAGAACATTAAAACAGAACGGATAAAACTGGAATATTCACCAAACATTTTCATTGAAAATCTAAAACGATAACTAAATTAAAACAGAGGGAAATTTCATTGTTATAGGAGTCAGATAAACTATGTGAGAGTTATAGATATGCAATCATTACATATTAATACATTTTCTTATATATGTAATATTTCTAAATGTTATTATTAATCATTCATTACATTACTATAAATATTATGAAAGTTACAAACATGAGAGTTAGTACAAAATATGGGATTGATGAGATGGAAGAGAAAAGTTAATAAAAAATGTGTCGGTTTATAAAAATACATTATTGTGAATTAATAACTAAAATTGTCTATTTTTAAATATATATTCAAGAGTTATATATTATAAATATAGATCTATGAAAGGGCATCTTAGCTAATCAAATCATGAATTTTAATATATATTCACTTCTCTCTTTAAACAAAAATATATACAATTATCCCTTTATCACAAAAAATATATTCAATTCTCATTTAGTTATTTAGAAATTATATATTAAAATATAATTTATTTTATTTTAAATGGATTAAAAATGAAATGAAATAATGTAATATCAAGATCATGTGAATTATTTATATTATAGTGTGAAAATAAAACAGCCAATTATTACTTGACATTATCCTATACAACCAAATATATATATATATATTATAATCTTATATCCTTAAACTATTTAATAATCAAATTATTTGTTAAGAGAAAATTTATTATTTAAATTCAATTGAATAAATTTGTTATACTAAAAATTTAAAGAAACAAAATGACACTTGTGAAAGAAGACAGCATCAAATGACAATATTTTGGAGCTTGCTCAAAAAAAGACTTTACTTTATTATTAGATAATATAATATAGTAAGGTTTCTTTCTAACTCTTACTATGAGAATCTGACACCCAGAATCATTATATATTAAAATTCTTTTAAAATCAAATACACCTATAATTATTTATTTTATTTTCTAATTGTTTTAAAATGATTGCATCAAAAGATGAACAACGTAAAAATAATTGACATTTTTGGAAAAAATACTCAAAGCTTAGTAAGATAATATGTCTTCTAAAGTTAGGAACTTCCCAAAAACGGATGATCTGAACAACAATACTATTTTTACCGGTGTTTTGTTGTTTGTTGGAGATTGAATCTAGGATAAAATAGAATGTAAATGTTGTAGTTTTCACAATAGTCTGAAAGAGGATGCGTTTGTATGGTAATAAGTTGTTTTTAGAAAACCAAACTTTATAGAATGTTTGAGCTTTTAAGAGAGAGAAGGAATTGAAATCAAATTAATGATCATAAATTCGCAAGTGTTTCAAGATAATAAGTCAAAAATGAGAAGTAATATAAACAAAAATGAAAATTGAGGAAAATAGTAGGTAGATATAAGGCAATGCATAAAATGATGGTATCATTTCAAATCAAAACATAACTGATTATGTTCATAATTTATTCTGAAATTCATAACATGAAAACTTATAAATTTTATGTAATTCAAAAATACCATTGAAACAACCCTTCCGGTTTTTTTTTTTATACCTCATTTACTAGTGGTCCCATACCCACTAACATCCTAACAACAATCAATAACAGCGGATAACCAAATAAAACAATTCCAATAATATTCCAACATAAATAATCCAATAACATCATAATCCAAACAAAGAAATAACCAAAAGCTAACATCCTACAATGTTCCAATGACTTAATCTAGCAACCTAACATCAGCTAGACCACAATCAATCAAGCCTCTAGAACATCCTCCTCCTCATCGCCTTTGATTCCACGATCACACTTTTCCTTTACCTGCACACCACAAACAACAATTGAGATGCGTAAGTATTATCATAAATACTTAGTGAGGCCGTCCTCCCATCTACTGGGTTATACACACAAGCATATGAGACCCTCAAGTCAAGCAAGCAAACAAACACAAGCAATACAGCAAACCAGGAAAACAAGTCTCGGTTGAGACTAGTGTCGACCGATGCCACAAGAAAGTGTCGACCGATGCTGAACCAAAGGTGTCGACCGATGCCAGTAGGGTGTCGACCGATGCTCCACCAAACGGTGTCGACCGGTGCTCCTTGAGTGTCAATCGATGTCATACCTGCAGACGCGAACTGCGCGAACACGAACGACGAATCCCGATTCCAAACCATCCCGAATCCGTCCCAATCTCACCCAATTACCTCAGAAATCACTGGGA
>NC_025686.1:8085502-8085809 GCF_000633955.1 Camelina sativa
CTATTTATGGAAACCTTCCTTTTGTGGAAACTTTCTATTTATGGAAACTTTCCAAAAATAGAAACCCGAGCTATTTCTCTTTTCCCATGACAACAACAGTCAAACATAAAGAAAAATACTCATCTTATTAATCTCAAAAATGTCATAATCGTTACAATCTCAATGAAATTACATCAGAAAAACCAAAAATACAACAACCGGAGCCAACAACCCGCATCCCGGGCACCACCTCATCTTGATACTTAGTCGCACAACCAACTACCCCTAAGCAACCAAATATCAAGAGAGATGGGCTGGAATACTCCGT
>NC_025686.1:8085869-8086015 GCF_000633955.1 Camelina sativa
CCTGCCTGGAGCACCTCCCGCTGCAACCCCCACACCCGGGGCAACACAGTGACCGACACCGGGCCCATCCGCCCTGCTGTCACCCAAACCAGCCTGGTCTCCAGACACACTAGGATGAACCTGTGACTCCGCCACCTCCTCACTGG
>NC_025686.1:8087048-8101577 GCF_000633955.1 Camelina sativa
ACTTTTCCAAAACCCTCAATCTCGTCTCAGACACTTAACAACACGATTAGGGATTTAATTGAACCAAAACCGAACCAACCCGCAATTAAAATCAAACCCGACCAAACCGGAAAAACATGGTGTCGATCAAATTGGTTCGCGGGCGTTACAACCATGATGCTTGAAATAATAAGTGTGAATTGAACAACATAGTTATAGAATTAGATTAAAAACATCTCACAAAATTACTTAATTTTCCAGAAAGTAAGCTCAAAAATTTAATTTTACATAAACAATTTTTTGATAAACTAATTTACTTAAATAACATCATCCCACCATCTTACTTAAATTTGATTCCGCTTGTGTGTGCAAAAATTATATAAGATTCAAACACATAAATTAAACCCAAAAATTCAAACCTATACAATTAAATGTTGGTTTAGTTCTGAGATGAAACCAACCACACATTGATACAAGATGGCTTTAGATTCTTGGAGGCTGCATATGGTTTCTGATTAAAGAAGTGAGGAATGAAATGTTGATAGTTTTTTTTTTGGTTTTACGGACCTGTAGTTAATGTCCAAACTATAGTTAATTAGGTCCAAACAAAAAAATACATGTGTCAGAAATATAGTAAGCCAAGTGTCATCTCCTTAGCAAAAGTTAAAAAAACCTTCTCATATTATATAAGATTTTCGTTAAATAGTTAAGACAAATTATATTTTTTTCTTTTTTGGAAAATAAAAAACTAATAAGTAGTCTAAAAAGGAAAATATAAGATCTTACTTAATTATTTTGATAGATAATTTTATGTCGTCCTAAATATTAATTTTATTGTCATCATCTAAAAATAATAGTTAAAAAATAGTTTTACATATGATAAGTCAATTTTAAAATAATTTATTAAAACGATATCACAAATAAATATCTTATACTATAAGTTTAACCAGTTTTTATTAAAAAATCATGAAAAGAAAAGTGTGTTAAATTTAATATATATTTTTGTTTTCTATATATTGTCTCTATTTCTAATCATTTTAATATAAATAGTATAATTAACAATAAATTAATTTTTGAAGTTATTGTTTTCTGTTATATCATAGGGTGATAAAGTAATTATGTTATGATACCATTATGTTTTTTTAGTACATATGTTTTAAAGACAGTCAAACTGTAACTTATAAATTACTATTAAATACAAATTTGAGTTGTGTCTTTAATACAATATATATGATTATTGAATATAATGTGAGTTTTTTATATATTAGAAAATCTTTTATATATTTAAAGTAGTCTATCATAAATTAATTTGGTTTCAGTTTTTACTTTGAAATGTATGAAACCATTTTATAGTAATAAGACAATTATTTACAACAAAGGTAATTAAATTTTGTATGTTCGTTAAATAATTAAGATAAATTAATTAATTTATAGTTTGGTTTTTTTGGAAAAATAACTGACAAGTATTCTTAGAAAAAAAAGTGTAAGACCTTACTTTGATGGATAAATTATGTTGTCTTATATATTAATTTTATTTTCATATATAAAAGTAATAGTTAACAACAAATAATTTTATAATATGATAAGTCAATTTTAAAATAATTTATTGAAATGATTTCACAAAAAAATATCTTAAAAAGTCTAACAAACTTTTTATAAAATTCATGAAAATAAAAGTATGTCAAATTTAATATAAATATGTTTTTCTTCTATAAATAGTCTCTATTTCTAATAATTTTAAAATAAATAGTATAATTAACAATAAATTAATTTTGAAACTATTGTTTTTTTTTCTTGGGGGAGATAAAACAATTATGTTATGATACCACTGTTTTTAGTACATATGCTTTAAAGACAGTCAAACTGTAACTTATATAATACTATTAAGTACAATTTTGAGTTGTGTCTTTAATAGATTAAATATAATTATTGAATATAATATGATATATATATATATATATATTAGAAAATCTTCTATACTTTTAAATTAGTCTATCATAAATAAATTTGGTTTCAGTTTTTACTTTAAAAGTATGAAACCATTTTCTATTTTTATTTGGTTTCAATTTGTTTATATTTTTTAGTTGGGTTGATCAATTTTTTTTTTTAGGTTCTATGGTGTATGATTTCATTATGAAATATATTAGATACTAAAACTAAATAAAGGAAGAAATATATTTTTGTAACAATGTTGAAAAAAAATTCAAAAAGCAAACTATACAACAATCATCTTTTTTTAACAAACTATACACCACATAAGATACAAATAAAATAAATTCAAATAAAAAAATAGAATGTTAAATTTAAAATTAATGAAAATGACATGTGTCACAAAAGTAGAGTGCCAAATGTGACATTGTTAGCCAAAGTTAGAAAAAACCTTCTCTTATTATATAAGATATGTGTGTGTGAATGGAAAAACTTTGTAATCTTAGATTAGATCAATAATTAGTTAATTACTATGAATGACGATTTCGTAAGTGTTGAACACTTTGGTTCCTTGCTTCAATTAAGGTGTGATGCATAATAGAAATTGCTAGATCATTAGTCAATAAATGTACCAGAAAGTTATCAAACAAAGTTGAGTAACTTAGTTAAAACTCCTGTATAACATATACTTATACACCAAGAGCCTTCTATGAACAACAATGATCTTTTTATTCCTTTTTATTCTGTTTAGATTCTTTGATGAGGAGAGTTCTAAGTCTTTTGATAATTTAGTAAATGTATTCCTAAAGCACCACACTGATATTCAAAATTCATACAATTTTTAAATTTATTTACACAAATTATATCATAAAAAGTAAATACAAGTGTAAAAAAGGACAATCGTTGTTGTTCACTTTTTTTCTCTCTTGAAAAAGTTTTTTTTCAGATCTCGATTTTTTTTCTTCTCACATTTTCATCGTCGGTCTGGATTACAAACCACACCAGAAGTGAGGTAAACTGTTTTTTCTGTCACTGGAGCGGTGTGGTTTTTCTGGTAAGCGTTGTCGATGTGGCCCTTTCCAGACGGACGGAAAGCTTTGGTTCTAGTTCCTCCTGGTTTGAAAACGCCGCTAGAGATGCAGAGAAGTCTTTCACAGCTCAACTGTGTGGTTGGAGGCTGCAGCAGCGGCATGAGACATTTACGGATAGGTGGGTTTTCCAGTGAGGGTTTTGGTGGTTAACGGTAGATCCTCTTCTGGTTCTTAGATGGCTTATTAGGACTTTGGCTTCTGAAAGGTTTGTTGAGCCTCTTCCTCTCTCTAGTCACCATGTTTTGCTTCCACAAGACCAGATATAAAGACTGTCTTATCTCGGGAAGACTTTCCAATTTAAAGATTCAGAGAATAAAAACTTGGTTCTGAGTATGTCGGTTTGTTAGGAAGGGGAGGTGGCAGAGTGTCGGAGAATTGATCTATTCCGGAAGACTTGGGTGGCGGGTCAGATTTGCTGTTGGTGATAGTTCTCAGACAGGATCCGAATACTCTGATTAAAGAATCCATCCGACAGCATAATCACAAAGCTGTGAGCTTTGTATTCGCCACTGCTAATAAATCTGATGCTCTACTTCCGCTTAACCGCCTGACTTTTTGTTTCCGGTCGTTGGAAGTTTGTCTTCCTTTTTTACCTGATGTCGTAGTTGTATTATGTATTTTTCTTCTATAAAAAATTTATTTGGGACATTTTTCGAGTATCCCATTTAAAAACATCACATGTTTATCAATTCCGTAAATCTCCATTTTAAGTCACATGTTTAACACTGAAAACATTTCTAAACTTTTAAGGTCTTAATTGACAAGAAATAAACAGAAAAAATATCATTCGGAAAATTCATAGAAAAAATATATATTTTTCTTTTTAAAAAAATCTTAAGTAATTTTTGTTTTTTGAAATCCCAAATAATAAATCAAAAATCAAAATCATAATAAACTACATAAATTTGTATAATCTTTTATAACACACAGCCCGTAGGTAAAATGTTCGAATCAAAAACTAGCTCCAACGTCTCAGTCCATTTTACTTTACTTCCAACTAAAATTTTTTTCATTCCTAAAATAAATTTAAAAAAAAAAAAAAAAAAAAGACTAAAAAGTTCAGCAGAGAGTCCAATTGTTTTCATCACTCCTAAAAAAAGCTTAAAAATCGATTTGGAATCAGATCTTGCTCTCCTCTTCTGGATCTTGTGAAACCCATGAAGGAATCAGATCTAACCACCGAACCAATCGCTCAGAATCTAATCAAGCTAATCAGCAACGTTTGCTTCTCAGTCTTCGTCTTCACAGTTCTCATATTCACAGTAATCGCCGTCACTTACCAACCACCAGATCCATGGCTCGAATCCGCTCCAGCTCTCACCAAACTCCTTACTCAAACCGAGGACGCTACTTTCAAAATCGACGGTTCCATGCTCAAAACCGGTGAAGACATCGCTTCATCTCCGGTTTCAGGTCCGGCGAACTCGACGCAGGTAACGGAGGCGACGATTGAGAAATCCGAGGAGAAGATTGGGAACATGACGGTGGAGAGGAGCTCTACGGATTGTGATGATGATTTGAAGATTGTGAATTGTTCTGATCCTAGGGTTTTGGTCGCTGTTGAGAGGTTTAATCTGAAGGTTTTCAAATCGATTGTGTTCTTAGATTACGAAACTCCGGTTAACGGATCGAATCCGAACGAATGCGATGTTTCTTGGAGGTTTAGGAATAAGAAAGAGAAGTCTTGGAGGAGATATAGAGATTTCAGGAGGTTTAAGTTTGGATTTGGTGAGAATTGTACTTATAAAGTGTTTCACACTAGTGGTTGGCACTCTGGTGTTAATGCTCGTAGGCCTAGGGTTAGACCGAGCTCGGCTCGAGGAGCTAGAGGTGGCGGTGTTGGTGGTGATCCCGAGATTAATGATACGATCGCGACTCTTGGTTCTCAGACTAATTTCAGGAGAGGGAAGTATTTGTATTACTCGCGGGGTGGCGATTATTGCAAAGGGATGAATCAGTATATGTGGAGTTTCTTGTGTGGGTTAGGGGAAGCTATGTACTTGAACAGGACGTTTGTGATGGATTTGAGTTTGTGTTTGTCTGCGAGTTATTCCTCTAAAGGGAAGGATGAGGAAGGGAAAGATTTTAGGTATTACTTTGATTTCGAGCATCTTAAAGAGACGGCATCTATTGTTGAAGATGGTGAGTTTTTAAGAGACTGGAAGAAATGGAATCGGTCTCATAAGCGTAAAGTTCCCGTTAGGAAGGTTAAGACGCATAGAGTGTCGCCTTTGCAGCTTAGTAAAGATAAGAGCACGATTATATGGAGGCAGTTTGATTCTCCTGAGCCTGAAAACTATTGGTATAGAGTGTGTGAAGGGCAAGCGTCGAAGTATGTGGAGAGGCCGTGGCACGCACTGTGGAAATCGAAGAGATTGATGAACATTGTCTCTGAGATTAGTGGGAAAATGGACTGGGACTTTGATGCGGTTCATGTGGTTAGAGGGGAGAAAGCGCAGAACAAGAAGCTGTGGCCACATTTGGATGCAGATACGTGGCCTGATGCAATTTTAACCAAACTTAAAGGAATAGTTCAGGTGTGGAGGAATTTGTACATCGCCACCAATGAACCGTTCTACAATTACTTTGACAAGTTGAGGTCTCAGTACAAGGTTCACTTGCTTGATGACTATAGCTACTTGTGGGGAAACAAGAGTGAGTGGTACAATGAGACAAGTCTCTTGAACAATGGGAAACCGGTAGAGTTTGATGGGTACATGAGAGTAGCTGTTGATACAGAGGTGTTTTATAGAGGAAAGACGCGTGTTGAGACGTTCTATAACCTTACCACGGATTGCAAAGATGGGATCAATACATGCTAAAATTGATCCAGCCAGGTTACTTACCCAGCCATTTCATTTTTATATTTGTTGTTTTTTTTTTTGTATCCAATTCAATTCAGTTTGTGTTGTTACCTTGTGTTCACTAGCAATTAACATTACTGGTGGGAAGAGTGTACGTAACGTTCACATTTTGTTATACAATTCCTTTATTCTGTAAGAGGACACCACTTACTAGTTGTTGCGATTTTGGTATAGTTTTCTTAAATCGCTATATTGTTCTTGATGCTAAACTACAATTTGACAAGGCTAGCCTGATTCTTAAATCGCTATATTGTTCTTGATGCTCACTTTTATCGATCAAAACAAGGGAAAGATTATCGCGATCTCAAATATTCAGTATTCCACCATTCCTAACAAACGTAACATCACAGAATCTTGCATTGTTCATTTATGTATCATGAAGGGGAATACAAAATTAATAGCATCAAGAGTGTACATGGGCATGAGGTGGAGGGTTTGTGCATTGTGATTGCTGATACTTTAATACCGTCCAGTCGAACACAAAATCAAACTGAAAACCTGAGATAAACAAATAATCATTTGGTGTCAACAGAAGCTTATGTATGAACTTAATAGTAGCCTTAAGAGGAAGAAGGAGAGAGAGTAAAATGAATGACCTTCACGAGTAAAAAGGTTGCGGAATAGTCTCTTCAAATATGCATAGTCTGGCTTATCTTCGAACCTAAGCGCACGGCAGTAATGGAAGTAGGATGCAAACTCTGTTGGATGACCTCTGCATAACGTCTACAGAGACACTAATGCAAAGTTATAGTATATGGACTCATATAAGTTTATACATGTGTAACATATATGAAGAACTTACTTCTATGGAAGTTGAAACCTTCTTCTCGCTAATCTTGTCATATTTCTGTTTCTTGTTCGCAGCTTTCAGTCCCTGCCATGGGAGACTACAAGAAGATAGGATAAGAGATGGATTGGCTGACAAATAACAGGATATAAAGAAAGGTTACTCAACGACTCTACCTTCCGTTGAGGAAGTACATGAGGATATAACCAAGTGATTCTATATCATCCCTCCGGCTTTGCTCTACCAAGTGTAGAATGTTACAGATGAACAGAAAGATTGAAATAAGAAAAAGTGGTACGCGAAGAAAATAGAATTTGATCTGCGATTAGCGATGGAGTATACCAATCCCTAGGTGAGTGTTCAAGCTGGCAAAAGCTGGAGTACCAATTAGACTTTTATTCTCCCTGAACAATTTACACACGTTAATATACTTACAAATATAAACCAATTGCTGAATCTGTGACATCCAAAACCTTGGAACCTGTATGGGACATGTCGGTAGCTTGAGCTATCTCTATATTTCTTAGCCAAGCCAAAGTCTATGATGTAGACCTACAGAAACAGAACCAAAACTGTGAGATCCAAACTCAACGTTAAAGAGTGTATGAAGAAAGATGACCTGATTAGCCAGCCGTCCCAAACCCATAAGAAAATTATCCGGCTTTATATCACGATGAATATACGACTTAGAATGGATGAACTCAAGCCGATTAATCTGGCACAAGATGGTATATATATAAACAGGTTGGTTAGATATCACAAACACCATTTACAGCAGTGACATTGCATGAAATCCAAAACGTTACCATTTGATCAGCTAGCATGAGAACTGTCTTCAAAGTAAAATTCCTATTGCAATAACTAAACAAATCTTCAAGGCTTCCACCAAGCAAATCCATCACTATGACATTGTGATCCGCGTCGACGCCACACCATTTCATGTTTGGAATTCCAGCTGCATTAATAAAAAAACACACACACACAAAATGAACAACCGCGACAAATACATATATACATAACGGATGAGAAACAATTTTCATACTTCCACACTGAAGAAGTCTATAGATCCTTGACTCATATAACAATTGTGGATGCATAGTCTTGACACTTTCCTACACAAGACACAATAAAAATTAAAAAAGCAGCCTTTTTGATTCGATTCAGTACTTCAACAAAAGTTTAGTACACTCACAAACTTAATAGCAACATCTTCATTAGTCTGCACATCAGTTCCTGCAAATATTTTGACATAGTTATATCAAAAAGTGACATAATCAAGCAAATACTTTGGTAGTATTATAGAGATAACGAACAAACCTAGGTAAATCTCTCCGAATGAGCCACTCCCAATTTTTTTACCAAGCCGGAACTTACTCCCGATACGAAGTTCCATCGTCAACTCAAAACAACAATTGGAAAAAACCTAACTTGTGTTCTACTCTCTGTCGAGCCAATTCTCACGCGTAGGAAAGGAAGAGCTGCGCGTGTGTGATCGCTTAAGCCGGCTGTGGTCTTTTTCATTTCCTTTTATTCATCTCTATTCTGTCGTATAATTTATTTTTATAGGTTAACTAAACTATTTTCATATGAAGGACATAATTTTTGTTTCTTGTTTTTTCTTTTTTCTTACATATTTATAAATTGGGCCTTATAAATTTAGAGAAATCACTTAAGTTTCCAAATTTGCATCGTAGTGGTACAGTAAGTTAAGTTTTGTATAACTTTTGTTTTTGTCCTGCTTTTTGTACTTATATTATAAAGTTTATTAGATTAAAGACCCATGCTAATTTATTTTATTTATATTCTAATTTTTATATAAAATATAATTTATATGATTGTTTAAAAATTTTTTTTTGATAAAACATTATGCAATAATATCATATGCTAAATATGATGGATTGAAAAAAGACACATATTTTATATATTTTCTATTGTTAATGATTCAAGATAAATACACCTGCTATAACAATGGTTAAATTTTACTTTATACAAATTATGTATATTTTATATTTTAAAAGAAATTTTTAATATGTTGTATTAGTTTATGTATGTGAAGTTATTTCAACAATGTATATTATACATCATGATTTGATTGTCATTATAAGACATAATTTTGTAAATTTGGTTTTTAAAAAGCGAGTTATTATATTATAAGTAACTTAATATATTGTTATACTTTTTGTTTTAATATACTTCGTTTCTTGAAATTCTTTCATATTATAGTGACATATTATTGACATTGTTATAACAAATCAATTTAGAGTGTTTATAGTTTCTAATTTTTTGATCTATTAAATGTTTATGATATTCTTCAAAATATCAAGTTTTAATATTTTAAAATATTTCAAAATAAATTATTTAATGTTTCTTATATTATATAAAAGGGAAATTACCTAGAATATTGCATAAAAGTAGGTTTATTACTAGACTAACACGTTGAGATTTCTGCCTTACTAGAATAACACATAAAAGTTTGCAAATTACTTCTATATCTGAGTTGTGTGTTTTATTACGATTTATGCCATTCTCTTTTAAAACGAAGATCTTAAAAGGGGAAAATAAAAAGATCATAAACCTAAGTCGATCCCTTGAATCTTTGTGTTGTTTGTCTTACGATTGTTGGGTTGAGATCAGCTATTTTTAGATAGCTTGCGGCGTGAAAAGAATCTGTGTGGAGGACGTTTGGCTGGAGGACCACTGACGGCGAGTTGACGGCGAGGTGGTTTGAAGTAGAGGAGGAGGGAAATAAAGCGATTTGCTCAGAGGTAAATTTCTATATCGTGGTTTAGTCTCTATTGCTTACTGTTTTCTTATACCCGAGTATTACATAGTAGGCCTTGTATATTGTATGTTAGTTTTCTGTATGTTGTTGAGCTCTGTTTTTCGGAAGATATTTGTGTGACTTCATGTTGCTTCATTGCTAATCTAAGCAACAAATGTTTTGTGATATTGAATTAATAACTAAACTAAAGCTTCTGTCGTAGATATGGGGTCAAGCAAGAGGTATCCAAGTAGGTTGTATGGGGTTGGTAATTTTCCACTGCCGATGAGAAGCATGCACCACGATTGTAGTTTGTCCAATCTTGGTGGTTTGAAAGGCTTTGTTGGTGATGAGGTGTATGACAAAATAAGAAAGAATTCGCAGCTGGGAGTTCTATTGGATCTAGCCGAATCTGACTACCTGTTTTGTGGGAAGACCATCCATTATCTATTATCCAATCAATTGGCAATAAACATTCCTTCGGAGGTATGGTTTTTGGTTGGAGGAAAGCCGCTGAGGTTCTCTCTATATGAATATGAAGAAATTAGTGGTTTGAATTGTGAGAAGATTGATGAAACAGAGTTTGAAGTCGATCATACACCTTTATGGGCGGCTTTAAAGGTGAAAGCTTTTAATGGACCCAACTGGGAGGAGCTAGTTGAGGGTTTGAGAAGCTGCCGTGGGTGGTCTGATGAAATGAAGACGCAGATAGCTCGGTTGTATCTTGTTCATGTTGGAGTGCTTGGTTTATCAAGGAACAGTCGGATTCCTCTGGAATACGCTAAAAGGGCGTTGAATGAAGAAGCATTTGAGAGTTTTCAATGGGGTAGGGTTGGATTCAAGAGTTTAGTTGATTCCATCAAAGTCCTTGGGTTACCTAACAATGCTTATACCCTCCATGGATGTGTCCATGTATTGCTGATATGGGCATTTGAGAGCGTGAAGGTGCTGGGGGCTAGCTACGGGAATGTAAGAGAAGGTGTAGATTTGCCTCTGTTAAGGTGGAGAGGAGGGAGGCCAAGGAAGGATATCGAAGCCTTCATATCCGGGAGCAAACTCCTTAATAATGGGGAGGTATGCCTTCAATTTACGTATACATTATTTGTCTGCATTTTTTCTTTGTGATAGATTATTAAAAGTTATGGTATCTGAAATGCAGCTTCAGGTGAAGCATTTAGTACCTAAACCTTTGGAGTTCATATATCCAGATTGGCCAGGACAGTATTGTATGTATGGTGTAGGAGAAGGTTTGAAGAAGAAACTGGATAATCTGCTGTTAGACGTGATCAATGGCGAAGTGGATGAAAGAGAATGGGATTGTGTAAAAAAAAGGAAGGGGGAACATACGAAGAAGAGGGAGAGGAGGCAACATGTTGCAGGGGTAAGTGACGATGATTTCCTTGAAACAGCCCCAACCAGCATCCGTAATGTCCCCAATAATGCGAAGGAGCAGAAAGAAAGTGTTGGGGACAAATGTTCAGCAGAGAAGGCGTCTGGAGATAAGTATTCAGGTGTGCAGGGTGAAGATGGTAGTGGAAGGTTATTTACTATGGTTGAAACACTAGGGGCGAAAATGGATAATATTCAGATATCGTTTTCTAGAGCAATAGCGGAAGTTGTGTTCAAACTTCAAGGTATGGAGAGTAGGATGGGTAACTTTGAGAGTGACGTTCAACTATTGAAGAAAGTTGTTATCAACACAACGGATGGAGGAGCGCATACGCAAGGACCTCTTACATTAAGAAATGACGAACAAAAAATAGAGGAGGTATGATCTGCGTACCGTATTGATAAAATTGTTATTATATATCTATTGTTCAGTATGAAGTCTTTGTATTTATCTATTCGAGGAAACAATATCAATTTCAGTTTTGTGAAGTTGTATAATTTTGTAATTATTTTGATATATGATTTTTTTCGTACACACAATTTAGCAATTTGTATACTTTGTCTCTAGTTTAACAGCGTCATATTATATTTCAAATGTCTTGTATATAACGTCAAATACATGTCTTTTGTTTCAAGTCATGGCTATATCAGATAAAGCATTCGGACAAGGATGGTTATAAAGTTGCTAGTTGTGTTAGGAATCCGTTAGCCATTAAGGATAAGGTCATGTGGTCTGGGAGTATTAAAATCGAACCAGAGGACAGTGTAGAGCGAATTCCAAAGCAGATGGTAGACAGTGTACAGCGTGTCAAAAGAGTACAGAGTTGGGAGACAGAGGAAGGCGATAAAAGAGCAAAGTATAATGACAAAGTTGATGGAGCAGGTGCTCAACCCGTTCCTATTAATGTTATCCATCCGGTAAGTGGTGGTAACCCTGGCTCGTCGGATCGAAAGTGCGAATCTGTTGTGGATTTAACCAAGGGGACCAGCAGTCCTGCATCGTCTCATACAGTGAAAGATAAGGAGAAAGCCAGGTATTTTGCATATTTGTTACAAAAGGTGTTTCCTCCATCAAGAGAGCTTGATCTTCTATTAGTAGATCCAGTGGGCACCAACATAGGGTTAAACCCTAATGACGAATCAATGCGAGCTGCATTAATGACCCGACGTGAAAGCCACATTGTAGTCCTATCTCCCGCAGTGTACGATCCTTTTAGTGAGGCAAGTCCTGAGAAAATTGCAAAGCTGATGTCCTTCCTAACTGATGATTTGTAAGTCTTCATTTAGAGTTGTATATAATTAGTGTCTATATTCGGATTTGAGGACTACGATCTATAACTGATTTGTTAATTTTGGTATTCAGGGCTAAAGTACCTTGCACTGGAAATGCCGAATTTTATTTTCGCCTCCTGACCCCTAAACAATTGTGGCCAACTACAACATTCGGCTGGTTATGGGATGCGGTAAGCTTCGTAGCATAACATTTGACGCAGTTAACTATGGTATACTAATGCCTGATAGATGTCACTCGTGTTGCAGCACATGGTTACATGTATGCATATGTTCCGTATTAGGGGGACGCAAACGCCATCCCCATATAAAACAGATCGTATTGCTTTTCTCGATCCTTTGTTTGTTAGTATGTGGGCATTCGAATTCCCTAAAATGGAAGCCTCTAATCAATGGGTTTTTGGAGAAGGTTATTTTGAGACGTACGTGGGAAGGCTGCCAAAATACGGAATGACAAACAAGGTGTGGGTTGACGATGTAGACACCCTGCTCTTCCCATACAACCTCGATAACAACCATTGGGTAGCCATCGAAGCTGACTTAGTCCAGCGGAGGCTAAGAGTTTACGATAGCATAAACAGCGGTAGAACCGACGAGAGTCTACAAAAGAAGTGCAAACCGTTCGCAAAAATGATCCCACGCTTGATACAAGCATATAACCGGAGGTACAAAGATGAGCATATCGGGGCGGCGGCATTTAGTTACTACCGGGTGAAAACACTCCCACAGAACTATCAACAAGGTGACTGTGGTGTGTACACGTTGAAGTGCTTAGAGTGTATAGCTCTTGGAGTAAATTACACAGGCCTATGTGATGCGGCCATGCCTTCTATTAGGATGAAACTTGCTGCAGACGTGTTTGATGAGGTCCCAGACCGAGACTGCTTTCTCCAACTAGATGCTACGTCGGAGACAGTAGATTATCCGGAAGCTGAGTTCAACTCGGGATCAAAAAGTTGAAGAGGTTCCATGTACATTACCGGAGCAGTATGATTTTGCAAAATTGAAGATTGGTTTTACGCGTGTTGCTAATAGAAGATGCGTGTTTGGTCATTTTTTTGGTAACATGTGGGATTTGAGGATGTCGTTCTTAGATTTTCCGAGGTCTGGTCACTCACATAGCTCCTATCGGTTGTTTGTAAACCCTCTTCAGGTGTAGTGTTTTTTGTATATTGGAGGGTCTAGATATGTATCATTATGACGTCTTTCTAACCAGTATTAGTATATGTTAGGCCTTTATCAGATGTGTACGTACCATCAGCTAAGTAACGGCCTTATTATGGTCTGTGTACACACGTACGTATATTCATATGTGTACGTACCATCAACTAAGTAACGGCCTTATTATGGTCTGTGTACACACGTACGTATATTCATATGTGTACGTACCATCAACTAAGTAACGGCCTTATTATGGTCTGTGTACACACGTACGTATATTCATATGTGTACGTACCATCAACTAAGTAACGGCCTTATTATGGTCTGTGTACACACGTACGTATATTCATATGTGTACGTACCATCAACTAAGTAACGGCCTTATTATGGTCTGTGTACACACGTACGTATATTCATATGTGTACGTACCATCAACTAAGTAACGGCCTTATTATGGTCTGTGTACACACGTACGTATATTCATATGTGTACGTACCATCAACTAAGTAACGGCCTTATTATGGTCTGTGTACACACGTACGTATATTTATGGTCTGTGTACACACGTACGTATATTCATCAGTGTACGTACAATCGATTTTCTAACGTTATAGACTTGATTTTTAGGTCCATGGTTGGTGCTTAGTTTCTATCCATTTTGAGCACACTAACTTGTCCCTACTGGCAATCCTATGATATGATGAGCGTGATGTGATTAAATTGTATTCAAATTCAGCGAACCATAATCATCCTAACAGACTGTTACGGATCATATGGACCACCTGCGTGAAAGTAATAAGTACAACCAGGAAGAATGTTTATTCGCTACTTAATTTATTGGACCAATAGCAGCTTCGTAGACGTCCATTGCGAACTTCTTTCGGAAATTGTCAATATTGTTGTCGGTGATCTTCAAGCAATCAGTCATCAGTTTGCCCATGCACAACAGTTCTAAAAACTTCATAGTAAAAGGTCCACAATCTCCCGTCCTCAAGTTTTGTCCTACTTGGCTAACCCTTTCAGCGGTAAATGGATCGAGAGGGTAATTGACATCGATAGCCCTCTGAAGTAGGTACGGTATCATCTCACACACCGGCTTGATCCGGGACATTGCAAGAGTTTCTCTGCTGGAGGTCATCAAAGGATCGTAAATGGAAACATGTCTCTTTATAAGATTTATGCCCACTCCTACCCAATGCTTAGATTTCCAGTTCATTGGAGCATATATAACGTCGACATCTGTAACCCACTTCAACCTTGGTTCGTGGTGCATCCTTT
>NC_025686.1:8102942-8119840 GCF_000633955.1 Camelina sativa
TGAGCATATCAATATGTCATCGGAGTAATATATACTACACTTACACATTATCTTGTTTTATCATCTCGGTGAATTTGGCGAATTTCCCATCAGCAACATCTTCCATAGGGTCGTATGAAACCGACCCTGCTTTTATCACTATGGCTTCGGATGGTTGACTCGCACGTATCTCCATTATCACTTCTTCTGCGCGTCCTGTTTCATCCACAATAATAACCGACTGCGGCACTAAATTGTCTGAGTCACCGGGAATACATTCCTCCCCGGGACTTTGATCTGGTTGACCTCTAGTCTCTTTACAGCCCTCTTCGACATCGCGTTCGTTGGGTATTGCTTGGTCTCCGGCCTAATAAGATGCACGTACATAGATTAGTTGTGACGTACACTGGACCATCTAAGTAGACACTATAAATATGGCAAATATTCGAAAATAAAAATAATTTTGCACTATTGGAGGTTAACTGTTGTTTCTATTTGTACATGTCCATCAGTTTTGTTACAGCCCTCCTCGCCATCGCTTTCCTTTTGTAGTGCTTGGACTTCGGCCTAATAAGATGTACGTACATAGATTCATACTTACGTACACTAATGTCACAAATACTCGAAATCATCAAAGTTAGACACTTGCCTCTTGTTGACCGTCAACTGCAGTTTCATTTTCTACAGGTATTTCGGTTTTGTTACAACCCTCATCTGACTCGCCTTCCTGACGTCTTATGTCCCCTCCGTTACTATTAAACCACTCGACTTTCCCGCCTTCTTGATGCAGTTCTTCCCCATCCTCCTATTCAAAATAATGAAACTTTTAAGATGCGTGTTCGTAGTAGGAACTTGGTATAAGCTCAATTTTTCACACGTTTAGATTAGAGGAGGTAAACAAATAACCGAATATATATGAGACCCACATATGGTTATCCCTTTTATGGTTACTTCCTGACCTACCATTTTGTTACAATGCGGATCAGGTTCCATTTTAGTATTCAGCTGTACGTACACTACGAATTAAAGTAAATTTGAAATATAAACCCGAAGAAAAACAAAGAAAGCGAAGAGTCGCGCTTATTAGAGTAGGAGAGAGGGGGAGTCGGTAGAAAGACGGAACTACTACTGGCGACGTTTTGTTTTATTTAAATAGCATCACCCTTTCTCCTTTCCAAACCCAGGGTAGAAACGAGTAACACGAAATTATCAGAAAAAACCATGGAGTTTATAGTTGATGCCATCGCTGATCTTATACCAGGAAAAACGAATTGGATTATCCAAGCGAAGGTCTTGAATTCGTGGTATGTTACTGAGTTCTTTTGGAAGCGGGTTCTGCTCCTTGCTGATACACGGGTTAGTCCACTTTGCTTTGTAAAATATTTGCACGAAGTTGTTAACCAACGCAGTGGTCTTCTACACAATTGATATGCAATTTGTAGGGTGACACAATCGAGGTGGCGTTTTTACCAGGGACCTATAAGAAAATGAGGAAGTATATCTATGATGGTGATTGGTATGAAATTAGGAATTTCAAGGTCATCCAGCCAACACTTAGGGAGAGGAATACACATCATCCTTTCCAAATCAAATTTACTGATGAGTCGACGATGGGCCTGCTCTCACCGGTGAATCAAAAACACTACTTCCGTTTCGAAGATTTGGGTGATATATCTCGAGGGAGAATTACCCATCCCATATCATTCGGTACGCTTATCTTCAATTTTCAATTACACAAATCGTTTGAAACAACGTTAAAAAACGTTTGCTAATTGATATATTTGTGATTATCACTAGTTTTTAGGCCTCATACTAAATAAATAGGTTAGTAGACAATTTCATATCAAAATACATAGGTCGTAACATTTAAAGTATGTGTCTACCCCGAATCAGATGTCTGTGGGTGTGTAGTTGGGGTGGAAGACAGAAGATTGCTCGAGGGGGCAAATGCGGCCAATGAAGTTGTCCTCACCCTACTGAATGGGAGGTAAAGGAGATTTGTGCTACCTTTTCAATACATTTACATTTAAAGTTTTTTCGTATGCCCGTTCAATATTAACATGAGAAAATCGTAGGAATGAAACCCTCAAGTGTCGTGCCCTAGATGATTATGCTGCTCGCTTCATAAATGCTTGGGAAGCACTCGGGTGTCATCTTACTTTTACATCCGAACCCGTCTTTTGTATTTTGCGGTTCTGGAAGGTTGGAAGCTACGAAGGTATGTTCGATTTGATAGATCAGATAAGGAAACCAGCCTTGTGAAACCATATACAACTAATTTTGTAAATGTTCTGAAGGTGCTCCTTGCCTCGTCAACACAACCGCCTCTTCGCTGTTCTATATAAAACCAGATTTCGAGGGAATGGAACATCACAAGGAGATGTAAGCTCTTTGTTTTCCTACTAAAATATCTAATTGTATTTGTTGCTACTGTCAAATACGTTAATACACTTTCTATATTTACCGCAGATCTGAAATCGCTGGACGTTACTATATAGAACATATAATGGAGCACGTAGGGGAGAATGCAGTACCTTGAGAATAAAGGAACTAGATGGGCGAAAGGGAGAACTCAGGGAGTTTAGCATATTTATTTAAAGAACCGGCACAGATCTATGCAATTTATTAACTTTTTTTTCCCCGGTGTGTTTGTACTTTTGAGTGAACCCAATGTTACGCTGATTATGGATAATATATGGTTATGTTTTGTCAACAAAATATAAAATTTAGTACTCCGCAATATATGTACGTACATAACAATAGTTATCTACGATAAGTGAACATGTCAACACTATCCAACCATCGCATTATGTCCTCTCTAATGGACCATATAAAGCCCACAAACAGATATATTTCGCTTTAAAAAGCTTCTTATTCAAACAGAAAACCGTTTGCTTTAGATTTCTAAAAAGCCCACACGAGTAATAGGCCCATCTAGGGCAGCCGGGAACAATTTCTCCAACAATTATAGTTAAACAAAAATGTGGGCTTAGAAATTAAAAAGGGCCATCATAAACATGTTACAAAAAGCTATGTTGGCACTTAGGAAAAAAGAGTATTATCCTCACGCCAAGAAAAGATAACACGTCTATTGTCGCCCATGCACTACGTATTAGCTGGACATGTTGTACGGTTGTGGCCAACCTGTTGACACTGAGAACAAGCATGCTGTTTGCGGGGCCGCTTCGTCTCCAACGCAACCTCGACAAAAGACTTCCTCCTCGTCATCTTTGGCCTTCCTGGAGGATTCCTAACAAAAGGCGGTTTACATCTGGACGGTGTAATATCAGTAGGAACGATGCAGGATGTATCTATCGGCATTATCGCCTCCGCATACCCACTGCAGAGGCTGTCTCTGCGGAAGTATGGATGGTGCTGGTTTATAACTGATACGTTGGCCGTATATGCGGCTGCGATAGCATGTACGCATGGCATCCTCTCTAGATCAAAACGCCTACATGAACACCTCTTATACCTCAGATTGACAACATGCGTTGAGTTACCACCACTTACTTCAAATCGATCTTCATCAATTTCTTGAACCTTTAGACGCCTTGACTGTTCAATACGTGCCTATGAGTAAATCAAAGCGTAAGTTCATATAACCAAAACAACAAAACATATCCACTAACATTTTTCAGGCCTTTCGTTAACATATATATCGATGGATATGTTAATGAATGTCACACCTGTAACAGGTTCTCCACTCCTTTGGTGAGTAAAGTTGGCATTGCGGCAGCTTGTTTTCTCCTTGTAGCAAACCAACGTGTCAACATATTAAGAACAGCTTCTAGTAACTCTACAATGGGATAGGCTCTGGCAGGATTCAGTACTTTGTTTAGCGATTCTGCAATGTTGCTCGTGGTGAAGTTGTACCTATCACCAGGAAAGTGCGCCCTGCTCCACTTGGTTACATCTGCACGAACCAAGTAAGCATGCAGTTGCGGATTCGCTTCTTGAATTTGCTGGAAGATTTCTTCGAAATCAACTACACGGTACGCTGCAGCTGCTTTTTTTACCAGCCGGAATGTTTCGCTCCCACTAAATCTCAGGATAATATTCTTGTGAAGATGATAAGTGCAGATTCCTCGACTTGCCAGGGGGTACACTTTAGCGATAGCTTTACCAATAGATTTATGCCGGTCAGATATCAGTGCAAGCTCTTCATCATCAGGAATTACACTACTTAATTGAGTAAAGAACCATTCCCACGACACGTCGTTCTCTGTATCAACAACCGCATACGCCAGAGGGAAAATATTAAAATTCCCATCTTGTGTTGTCGCTATCAGAAGAGTCCCTTTGAATTCACCTTTCAAAAAGGTTCCATCTACAACTACAACTTTCCGCATATACCTGAAACCCTTAATGCATCCAGCAATCGCAATGAAAACATACTTGAATCTGTCTTCTGCATCAACGACCAGTCTAGTAAGGGTCCCCGGATTAGAGGACCTCAGCCTGTATAAATATGCCGGTAATTCAGCGTATCCACTTTCAGGTGTACCCCTAACATACTCCCGCGCCTTTATAAGTGTACGATGTGCCTTCCAGTAGCCAAGCTATTATATGAAAATGGTCAGTAAAAGACATCAGCACTAAACAATATCAACTAGATCGAATTATATATATGTGCAGTGCAGGCCATAGAATCAACTAATTTCTGACAAACTCAACAAACTTAAGCTACGATCTGTTTGTACACCCTATAAACAAGTACACTCACAGATCCAACCATAAAACAAACATATTAAAGTATTCCAGTAGCCACCCTGTACACCATATCGTAGGTTGAGCCCATCCCCAACAAGATTTGGCACAACAGAACTTCCCACACCACCAACATAATCCTTGTATAATTGACCTAGGATTGGTGGTTTAGCATTACAGCTACAGCCATATCGTTCCGTAACAGAACAAGTATGTTCACGACAATATCTGCGAATATAAAACACCGGCAAATCACCCATGGTTGAAGCTCGTATTCTCCATTTACAACCTTTTACCCAACACTCAACGATTAACAAAACGGGCGTTGAATATCGAACATTGTAATCATATTTATCTAATACACTCAGCACCCTCAACCTTGCCACCAACGTTTCTTTGCTATCAAACTTATCCCCCACAGCAATATCACCACCTCCGTTTTTTATTTTGCGAACCTCCTTCTCAATTGCATCAGCTGCAGAGTTAGTCTTGCGGGTACGGTTATTTGATTCTGTGTTACACACATTTTCCTCTATACAAGACCCACCCCCAGGTCCGTCGTCCAATGATTCCTCTGCTTCATCCGGGGCGAAGTTGGAGTACAGCAGATAGTCTTCATCCCCTGAACTTGCACCATCGCTGTCGTCACAGTAATCTAATCTACTGTTGTCCTCATCATCTGCTTCATCTTCATCTAGATCATTTCCTACATTATCTTCACCGTCTTCCTTCCGACTCTCGTACTCATCATCTTTCTCTCCCATTTCCTCTGCCACGCCTACGAAATCATCTACAACGACTTCAGGGGTCTTGGGTGTTGGTTCTGGGGTTTTCGGTTTAACTTCCTCGAACAAGGTTTCACCAGATTTAGCTTCAATCTCAATGCGTAGCCGGATGAGTTCACTCCTATGCTGTTTGAGAAAGTTTTGAAACTGCCGACCATTCGAAACAATCACCGGTGGCATATAACATCCGCTTTTTTTATATCTATCTAACATATAGCTCAACTTTATCGCGGAAGTTCTTTCACAGAAACCAAAGTCATCGTACACCATAGCAGTAAAGTCTTCAAACTTTGTTTCTTTATCGGCAACTATAATCCTGCACCCTTTCCTAGTATCAACATCAAACAACCATCGCTTTTTGTCTACCCTCCACCTCCCACACGCCAATACGATATCTTGCTCTTCCATGGATGAACCGAGATCAAAGATTAAAGAAACTGAGTAGGAAAAAGACGTTTGCTCCGGCAGACAAACAGAACACGATTGATGAATCTGCTACAAACTTTATTACATGAACACCATAGATCGGAAGAACAGTAAAGGTGTTTAGATCTTCTTCCAATAAGTCTATCGCAACGCTCGACTGTCTTTGCCAGCTCAAACAAATTCGTGTTATTCTGGTAAGACTTTACAGCTGTCAATCTTGCTTACTAAATCTACCACGGACAAGAAGCCTACCACAACACTACGAAAACTATTTCAAAAAACAAACAAAGTATACCAAAAATATCTGTAAGGAGAGAAGGCTGTCGCATAAATCTGTCGCAACAGGCCATTAGTCTACCATAAATATCTTCCCACCCTGTTACGTTTGCCGCTACACGCGCTTAAAACAAAAGTCTATCATCAAAGGGAAATTCCTCTACCAACTTAATCTAACGAATCGATTTCATGTACGTCCACCGATAAGTGTACCAACACTACAACTAAGTGTACCATCTACAGTGACCGATAAGTGTACCAAGACTACAACTAAGTGTACCAAAAATATCTGACGTACACCTTTAATCAGTCCACGTGTATAAATCTACCATCAAAGGATCGGTAGACTTAGTCCCAACTTCCAATGTTTTTTTTTTCTAGTGGCATTAGCCGTAATTACGTTTTTTCTCAACACTAGTTTCAGGGGTAGTATAGGTACAATGTGTTAGTCTAGTAATTACAAACAATTGTATGTTACTTTTGTAATAAGGAAGCTTTTATGCAATATTCTAGTAACTCACCCAATATAAAATTATAAAATTCACCAAAAAATATGAAATTGAATTTATATATTCAAATTTTGGCCCGTTACTCAGTAAAATTTTTTAATTCAATAGATATTACTTTTAAAGAATAATATTACAAAAGCTTGAATATTTTATAGATTGAACAATTTATATTTGTTTTTAAAAATTCAACTTATGGGATATCCATAAATAAAACTAGTTTTTAATTATAATAAATAATATGATAATTTATTTCTTTCACAAAATAGACTTATAAAGATGAGAGGCGAAGTATAATAATAATTAACAAATTAATATAATAAGTTAGATATCAAAATATTTTATTTGATGAATACTTTAATAAAGGAAATTAAAATGGTAAGTTAGATGATATCAAATGATTCTTTAGAATATTCTCTTTAAGATTTTCTGAAACAACGTGCTCTAGAAATAAAATCTTCAAAAAATAAATTATTTTTAAAAATTCAACTTATGGTATATCCATAAATAAAACTATTTCTTAATTATAATAAATAATATGATAATTTATTTCTTTCACAAAATAGACTCATATATAAAGATGAGAGGTGAAGTATAATAATAATTAACAAATTAATATGGTAAGTTAGATATCAAAAGATTTTATTTGATGACTAATTTAATAAAGGAAATTAAAATGATAAGTTAGATGATATCAAATGATTCTTTAGAGTATTCTCTTTAAGATTTTTGGAAACAACGTGCTCTAATAATAAAATCTTACAAAAATAAATTAAGATTGCATCCACTATTTAATTTGTAACTAATTAATTTATCAAATTAGTGTATAACCTATTTGTAACCAACTTATTAAAATTATATAGTCTACAAAATAATATCGTGTACTTCTGTTTTATTACTAGATTAGGGACGTGCTAGAGCACAGATTGAAAGTCTTTTTATTTATATTATAATTATAGAATAAAATATAATTTATATGATTATTTAAAAAAAAAATTTGATAAAACATTATGCAATAAAATTATATGCTAAAAATGTTGGCTTAAAAAAGACACATATTTTATAAGTTTTATATTGTTAATTTTGTAATTTTATGTATGAGAAATGATTATATTTGTTTTTTGTTGTTTATTTTAATTTTAATTTTTGAACATGTTTGGTGAAAGTTTTTTAATATGACCCGTGCTTATGTAAAATTTATTTTTAACTATACAACAAGATCTCGGAAATCATGATTAAATATGATAAATTGCCAAGATTTTATTCTTTTTTACGCCTAACAGTATATTTTTATACCTAACATTATATATTTTGTAACCATACATGAAATACTAAAGTTTTATTTTGGAATTGTATAAATCATTGATCAATTAAACTATAACTTTTTTTTGTAACCAACCTATATTTAATCTATAAAAAAAAGTTGAGTACTTCCATTTTATTATATATGGGATAAAGGGGATCTATTCCGTTTAGTTCCGAATTGATTTGCTATTCATAAGGTAAGTGACTGGTCTGGTCACTGGTGTCTCCGATGGATGCTATGCTACACTTCAGTTGTAGTCTCCCCCACTCAAATCCAGTAATCCACAACATGATCCGGTAGATCGCTCAATACCAGTGTGGTGTAGTAAGTTGGTTTGCTACCGAATCACACATATCACAAGGATGACCTAAAATATAAAAAATAAATTTCAAAGTTAAAAGTCAAAAAGTATTATTAACAAAGACCTGAGGGTAGCCTCGCCACTACGTTGCGGATGAACGTTTACTTAGTTTCTCTCGACTTCACGAAGCCACCTTCTCTATTTACACGCGTCACTCTCTCTGCCCAGACGCCTCTTGCCATGGCCACAGTAAACAAAACAGTTCGTGTCGCAGCTGCTCAGATGACATCAGTGAATGATCTCATGGCCAATTTCGCCACTTGCTCTCGACTCGTTCAAGTAAAATCCTATTCAATCTCTATATTTCGTTTCCGATTCTATAAAAAAAGTTTAAGACTTTGCGATCAAATTGATTATGTTAGTGATTTGACTAATCAGGTTACGATTATTAGAGATTTGATTACAACTTTTCAATTTTGAATTGGATTCTACCCTTTTTGCTTTCATTGCTTTGAAATTGTGGATTTTGAAGTTTAAGAATAAAAAAGTTGAAAACTTTATGAGGATTTTAGTAGGGATTGAGATTTGAAAGTTTCAATTTTTATCCAAAATTTTACTACTTTTTTAAAGTCTTCTTAATCTTTGAGTTTACTACTTTGGAAAATTTTACTCCTTTGTGAAGTCTTTTCAATCTTTGAGTATGTGTAACTGAACAAAAGGAGGCAGCATTGGCTGGTGCGAAGCTGATTTGCTTCCCTGAGAACTTCTCCTTTGTGGGAGATAAACAAGGGGAGAGTGTGAAAATCGCTGAAGCATTAGATGGGCCAGTGATGCAACGGTATTGCTCTCTAGCCAGGTAAAAAAGTGTTTCTTTCTATGCGTTGATTCGCTTTAGGTACTACATTGACTTGTTTGTTTCCTCTCAGCATTGCCTAGACTAATTAAGGTCTTGTGTAACATTTTCTGTGTTTGCAGGGATTCTAATATATGGTTGTCTCTAGGAGGCTTTCAAGAGAGATTTGATGATACTCATTTGTGTAATACACATGTTGTTATCGATGATGCTGGAATGATCCGGGACACTTATCAGAAAATGCATTTGTAAACTCTATTTGACTCTCCTTTTATCACATATTTTAGTTTTAGAGCTTCTTAAGATCCTGTATTTGGTTAGAATCACTAAGTGACAACTTCTGTTTTATGAAGGTTTGATGTTGATGTTCCTGGTGGAAGCTCGTACAAGGAAAGCAGCTTTACGGTTCCAGGTAAACTTTGTTAAGTATAGTCTTCCTCATTAGAATGGTCTTATCTAATCTAATCTAGATAAAATGTCTGAACAATCCCACATACAAAGTATCTTAGATCCATTCCATAAACATGTGTTATGTCTATTTCTTTTGGTATTGCGAAAAAAAAGAAGATTGTGGAGTGATCAGCAGTTCAAACTCCGAATTTATTGTTTAGAACACATGAAGTGGAACTGATCAATGACACCTTGTCAATCACATCATTATGCTGATAATCTCTAAGAGATTCTATTCCTTGTAAAACCATTGTCTTCACACTTAAGAAGACTAGGAACTGATGTATTTCGTATCTTTGAGATAAGATTTTTGTTCTTGTAATTTTTGTCAGGGACAAAGATTGTTTCCGTAGACAGCCCTATTGGGCGCTTAGGCCTTACTGTATGCTACGATTTGAGGTTTCCTAAGATTTATCAGCAATTGAGATTCGATCACAAGGCTCAGGTAAAATCCAATGTATTTCAATGAATATGAACCTGTGCTGTTCTTAGTCTTATTGGCATTGTTTCGAAAACTCAGTCAAAGAAAGAAATGGTAGAATGAATGAAGCTAAATCATGTTTCACTTGAAATATGTATGTTCCAAAACTCTGAGGAAAAAAGAAACAATTTGATAAAACTGAGTTCCTACAGAAAAAAATCCTCAAACTTGAGTATGTACTTAATGCTTGTCCAGTGAACATAAAAACCATGCAGGTTTTACTAGTACCATCAGCTTTCACCAAGGTCACTGGTGAGGCACACTGGGAGATTCTTCTTAGAGCCCGAGCAATTGAAACGCAATGTTATGTATGTGACTACACACTTCTCTCCCTTTTTAGCTTCTCATTTCATTTGAGATTAACAGTCTCTGTTCGATTCCTCTTGCTTGGTTAATTGTCAGGTCATAGCTGCTGCTCAAGCAGGAAAGCATAATGAGAAAAGAGAAAGTTATGGGGACACACTGATCATTGATCCGTGGGGAACTGTAATTGGAAGACTACCCGGTGAGAGTCCCGGAATTATTGAAGACATCATATATATCTAGATGTACTAGACAAAAGTCTCTTCTGATCAAAACTAAATTATGATTTGTTTCCGTTGCAGACCGTGTATCGACTGGCATTGTCGTGGCAGATATAGATTTTGCACTTATTGACTCGGTGAGAACAAATATGCCTATTGATAAGGTAATATAATACAGACTTGACTTATTCTGAATGGTATAGAACTTGTGTTTCCGTGAACCAAGCGGTTGAACTAAAAAAGCCTTTTATTTCCATCTTCTTTGTTTTGCAGCAACGGGTCTCAATAGATCTCTGATGAACGTGTTGTGAAATTTGGAGTTGTGATTTTCTTGGGTAAGTTGTAAATGAATTAATTAGAAACAAAATATCAAGTCTCAATAATAAGCTAAGCTAAGAAAATAAGAACACAATATTTCAGTAGACAAATGAACCTTGTCCTCACACATCACGGTTAAGTCATAAGGTGTTTTCACCCATCACGGTTGTATCTGAACCCACACGTTTTATCAATAAAGGAGACATGAAAACAGGATATATATGGGTATCTTCCGGAAGTTGCAGGCGGTAAGTGACTTGTGTGACATGTACATCCACTTGGAAATGAATAGGACCATAGAACTTGTGAGAGAGCTTTTGAGATGTTTGGCGGAGCATGGAATATTGCCAATATAGATACAAGTGTAGAAACACCGATGGCCTTATTTGAACTTCACATTCTCCGTTTGACATCGGCTTATTGTTTCATCTTATTATTATTACCTAGGTGAGGTGATCATTTTACTTTGTGTACAGTAGACAGAGTATCAGTGATGGGGTCATCCCAAAAGGGTTTCGAATGGCGTTGTTCCTCGGTCGTGGTATTTTACACAAATTCAACTCAAGGGAGAAGGCCACTCCATTGCTTCTAATAATTGTGGACAAAACAACAGAGGTATTGTCATTCAATACGACGGTCACTACCTTAGTTTGAACATACCTAGAGTTGTGCCGGAGCCGGAAAGTTTCCGAAACTCCCTTAAAAACAAGCTAGTCCAGATCTAATCCCAACCACTAACTGGAGCATGTATAGTGTCATGAATTTGAACCAACAAATCCGTACACTTATCGGCCATGGCCACCATCAATTGTAATTTAATGTTTCTTCCATACGTAACCTTAAAAAGGCTTTAATGGTTATATGTAGATTATAAATAACTAGCGTGAGAGAAACAAGGAAGTAAGGAAAAAAAGATAAACATCTTGATAACATTGATAAGTTATTTATTATTAGAAGAAAGTCACTTCCTCACATTGAGCTGACAAAATCATCAGCATCAATAACATCCATGATTTTGGGTTTCGAATTCACCACTCTACAGTTCAGTCTAATTTCTCCTTGCTTGCCTGTTAATGGTGAAAGGTTTCCCATCCTTATCATTGCCTTCACAAACGCATCGAAAAATTTCCCTTGACCATCAGCGTATGCTCGGACTAACGGGATAGTGTCTTTAGCATCAGGGCTTGAGAATAACTCTTGGTCGCTTTGGATAAGACCTTTGTTCTCTTTGAGATTCACGTAGTATTTGTTATCAAAGAGTGTTGGCGTACGTAGATCAAAATCTACCAAGACACTCTGGTTTCCATTACGCGGACATTGTTTTCTAAGCGTGCTGAGGTAAGATTCATCAAGAGTTGGGTCGGGTAAGCCGGTGTTACTGAAGTTGTAAAGCCGATCCATTATGAACTGACATTGGTTTTTGCCAAAGGTGTGAGCACCTAAACAAAAGAAAAATATTAAAAGATTAAATAAACTAAACCTATAGTCATATAAAGTTATTAGTGATTACGATTATAGATGAAAACGTACCGGAAAGAGCAACGAGATCAGAAGGAAGCTCGAGTCCAACTTTTTTGAAGCTAGCCTTAAGTTGTTTAAGGGTAAAGAATGGAGCTGGAAGGTTATCATTAGCAAGATCCATAAAACCTCTTAAGCCGTCTCTTCTTCCACCTGGAACCATCCATGAAGGTCCTCCCGCCTATTGTATTTTCATTATATTTAGTCCACATATTTATCCTGCTTAACTTTTTTTTTTTTAAATTGTCTAGATACAATTTGCATAGGCATAGCAAAAGATTCATACCAAAACAACAGATTCTTGAGCCGCGATGGTGAGCAAATCAGCACATGAAACGGTTCTTGGACACGCTTTCTCCACGGCAGCCTTCATTTTATCGATCACATCGAAACCCCGGGCTGATTTAGCGTTCCCAAAGGCGTCCTTCTCCGTCCTAAACGATGTTGTGTTGTCTAACAATATCGACGCATCACATCCCTTTTTTTTTTAACAAAATATATATCTTCACATTTAGTCAAACCACATTGTTAAATCACAATATCTTATATACAGTACAAGCAAGTTATACTTTTTCATACATATTTACCCCGAACTATAATCATTCTACCGCAAGTAAATAGTAAATCTAATATCACACTATACTACTCACTACACTAGCATAAACTTATTCACGTGAATCCAAAGAAAACATTAAAAAAAAAGAGCCAAAATTTCAGCACTAAAGAGAGTATTTTAGTAATTTTACAGTTTGAGTATCTTATATTGGAAAAGAAAAAACCGTGAAACGAATATTTTGAGTTGAACAAGAAACTGAAATGTTTATCACATTTTCATATCCTGGTTTCAATTAAGTTTATAATATCAGTAAAGCATTCCCACTCTTTAGGATAAACTATGAAAGAATATAACGTGAAATATATTAAGTCTAATGGTATATCTTACATTAACAAAGCAGTCATGGAAATGAAGACGAAGGATGCTTGCAGCAATGCGAGGGTCTGATCTCAGAGCATCGCGAATGGTTTTGGTCGCAATGTCAAAGACTTGTGGACATGATTTATCGTAAAAGGTAGGGCTTAGTTGAGCGCGAGACAATGATACTTGTAGAAGAAGAAGAAAAAATCCCAATTTTATCAAAGAGGAACTCATTTTCTTTGCACTCTTAGATAATTTTGCTGTTATAGTTTTAATTTGAGTGGATGTAGGTTTTGTCTAAACGATTTCTTATATAGGCAAAATGTTCTTGCTTGGCGGCTTTTACTTTTTTGACATATTTTTTTTATTCAAGTGGTGGATACGTTCATATAGTCGAAAACATATAGAAGAGTATACTTTGAATACAACAATACCATATTTGTGTTTTGTTGAATTATTCTGTACGAAGTGGTTTAAAGCATTTCTTTTCTTTCGGCAAATAGGTTTTAAAGTCTTAATTAAGAAACTATAATTATCACGTGTCTCTAAAATCGAATCTTATTTTTTTCCACACTTCAAAAACATTTTAGTTTACTTTTTTCCATTATAATATGGTTCTGTGTTTTATCTTGGAATTAGACGACAATGTGATCAACCCATTCACGTAAGTTTGTATATGTGTTTGTATTCACATAAAGTTGATAAACATATTGTACGTTAATATATATATATATATATATATATATATATATATATATATTCCTTCTTTTTTTTTTTGCTTCATTGATTGTTTTTAACAATGATTGTAGAAAGGAAAAGAGTGAATACGTAGATTAAAGTAGTTTCTTAAGTATTAAAGAGTAACCATGTGTTTAAAAGTGAAAAACACATAAAACGAAGCGATGGGGCATGTCTTTACCTAAGTTGGCATATCCAAATCATGAATATTATATTGGTTTTGTTAGTCAAGAATATAAAGATGAATGTGTCAAACACATACCAATACAAGAAACCATGTGCTAGCGTTTCTTTTTTCCTCATTTTTTAATTTTGTTTTTTGCAATTTTCACACAAACTTATTTATATTAATTATTAAAAGACGACCGAAGTTGAGGACCTAGTAGCCAGTCCTTCATATGACGCCAAAAGTCCTAAATTCGAATAAGAGAGTGCCAAAGGAGTAGTTGAGAGACCCACCAAACTAAGATAATGAAATGAAAAAAAAAGTTGCATGGTTTGATGAAACCAAACCGGGTGCTAGGATCAAACTAAAGAGGCTGCTATATATGATTCGTCAAACACTCAAAACCAAAGAGGCTCCAATAATATATGTAATTTAGTATGTAGTAGTCTATGCTGCATAGAAACTCTTTTTGAGGTCCGTTTCACATTTCCGAAACTCGTGGAAACTTGAAAACAAAGCACAAAAACACAATTCCTAAAATTTTTTGTTTGGAAACACGACGGAAACTTTTTTTTTAGTTTGAAACTTAATAAATAAATAATTTAGAAATATAAAACGTCACTATAGATATAAATATATAATATTATTAGTGTTTCAGTTCAACTATTTAATATTTATATTTTGAAGTTTTGTTATTTGAAGCTTTTGATATGGTTTTTATGTTTGGTATGTTATTTATATATATAAATATAAATATATATATATATATATATATATATATATGTATATGTATATGTATATATACGTACGTACATTTCCAAAACATTTCCATTTCCTAATTTTTTGAAAAAATTGTTTCTCGTTTCCAAAATATTTCGCTTCCGCGTATCCGTTTCTGTTTCAATGCAACCTTGGTTCTAGTTACATCCTACATACATTAGCTTAATTGAAGCTATTGAAAGAATCCCTTTATAAAAGATATAAACTACTTAGAAAAAACTTTCATACAAAAACACTTTTATGTCGTTACGAAGAAAGGATAACAATGGTAAAAATCACTTTATGTTGTTAATAGAGTTTTTGTTTAAACCGGTGAGTCGTAGGCCAAATATGAGAGTCTAAAATTAGGTTCGCTTCGGTATGAATATTTGAAATTTCAATTGTAAGATCTGAGAAAATTTTGGGTTCCAACGGGTCACCTCTGATTGGTTATTTTGTAACCAAAAATAACCAAACTATCCGATTTAACAAAAAACCAAAAAATACCCGTCCATAGCCATATACATATGGTCAAAACCACATGAATTTGAACCGAACTGAGAACCGCGAGTAATGTTGTAAGTTTCACTTTGTTCTCGAGTTTTACCTAAACCGAACCAAAAACCGTTTGGTTATTATGTAATACCCAAAACCAAACCAAATCCAAAATCCGGTTCAGTTATTTTTTTTTTTTTGCTAAGAATGTAAATATTTCATTGAAATGAAAAAAGGTTTAGGTTTACAATCATGGATTATAATCCTATAGAAATGGTCCCATGGCAAAAAAGGGTAAAAACATGGAAGCATAGTTCGTAAACATGATCTCAGTCCGTCCACTCGACATAGGCACGAGGTGAATAGAGTGTTAAGGATACACCTTGATACGCAAGCGATATGCTCTTCATTACTCAATATTCCGTATCATGCTGTATATAGAATGTTCTGTTTATACTCTTTAGTCTAGAATGTTCTTTCTGTACAACTATATATATCTTTGTAAAGCTATCGCTTATGAATAAGACTCATCTTCTACATGGTATCAGAGCAGTAAAAAGATCTCTGAATTTTTTTTTCCATCTCCCCGAGTCCTTCCTTCTTCTTCTCTCTCTCTGTTTCTAATTTTCTCTCTTTCTCTCTGTTTTGCGTTTTCTCCTCTCTTGTCTCCATGTCTAACACCGCTGAAGTCATTGATTCCGCCCAAAGCTTTCTTAACATCAACAAGAGCAATGTTATTAAGCTTACCTCCCTTAACTACATCACTTGGAGCCTACAGATCCACTCTCTGCTTGATGGGTATGACTTAGCCGGATATGTTGATGGTTCCACTGCTTCTCCGGCTCCGACAATTGTCTCCAATGATGCCACCATTCCGAATCCTGATTTTCTCAAGTGGAAGAGACAGGACAAGTTGATTTACAGTGGTCTTCTCGGCACTCTTTCTCCGTCGGTGCAACCTCTTGTTATAACCACCAAAACTGCTGCTGAGATGTGGAGAACCGTTGCTGACATTTTTGCTAAACCCAGCAAGGGTCACATTCAACAGTTACGCCTTCAACTGCAACAATTCTCCAAAGGTGATAAAACGATCGATGAGTATATGCAAGGATTAACCACTCGTTTTGACAAGTTGGCTCTCCTCGGTAAGCCATTTGATCTCGATGAGCAAATAGAGGCAGTTCTCCGTGGTCTTCCTGAAGACTACCGCTCTGTTGTTGATCAGGTTGAAGGTCGTGAGGTCTCTCCCAAACTCACCGAAGTTCATGAAAAACTTCTCAACAAAGAAGCTCAGTTGTTGACCGCTGCTACTGTCGCACCTACCTCTATTCCTCTCACTGCCAATCTCGCCACCTCTCGCTCTCGTACTCATCCACACAAGTCCAATCAGC